>NC_142211.1:4526581-4711533 GCF_049639895.1 Pseudopodoces humilis | reverse complement strand
AGATACCATTGGCTGGTCCTTCCTCAGGGGATGAAAAATTCTCCTACCGTCTGCCAATGGTACGTGGCCCACATCCTGTCACCTGTGAGGACCCTGTTCCCAGATGCCGTCGTCCTCCACTACATGGATGACATCCTGGTTTGTGCTGCTGACGATGACTATCTGCACTGGACTTTACAAAAAACTATCCAGACAATTGAGGACGCTGGATTTGAGATCCGTGAGGACAAGATCCAGCACACCTGCCCTTGAACCTACCTGGGACTCCAGATCCGCGAGCGGACCATCGTACCGCAACAGCTGACCATCAGAGACGACCCCAAGACCCTGCGGGACCTACATCAGCTCTGCAGGTCCATCAACTGGATACGCCCTCTGCTTGGGGTAACAACAGAAGTCCTTGCACCCCTCTTCAACCTGCTCCGTGGCAGTGAGGCCCTCAACTCACCACGCTCCCTCACGCCGGAGGCCCGGGAATCCATCACCAAGGTCCAGGAGGCCCTGTCTTCACGACAAGCCCACCGGTATGAGCCCAGCCTGCCCTTCCAGCTGGTTATCCTGGGTAAGGCCCCGCACTTACACGCGCTCATTTTTCAATGGGACGCTGCATTGAAGGATCCTCTCCTTATCATCTAGTGGATCTTTACACATAACCAGCCCACTAAGACTATTACCACCCCACAGGAAATCATGGCTGAACTCATTAAAAGAGCTAAAGTCCGTCTCCGCACTCTTGCAGCCTGTGAGTTCACATGCATCTTCCTCCCATTGGCAACTGGAAGTTTGGAGCCTTTGCTCCAAACCAATGAAAGTCTTCAGTTGGCTCTCAATAGCTATTCAGGCCAAATTTCTATACACCCACCTGGCCACAGACTTTTCAAAACCACATTTAATTTGGTCCCCAAATCATTACAGAGCAAAACACCGCTCCAGGCGCTGACGGTTTTCACAGATGGCTCAGGGAAATCCCACAAGTCAGTCACGACTTGGAAGGACCCCAGGACACAGAAATGGGAGTCCGATGTCCAAGTGGTCAAGGGATCACCACAGATTGCTGAGTTAGCAGCCATTGTCAGAGCTTTTGAGAAATTCCAAGAACCTTTCAATCTGGTGACTGATTCGGCTTATGTGGCTGGAATAGCTATGAGAGCAGAACATGCATTTCTAAAAGAGGTCTCTAACCCAAATTTATACAAATTGCTTTCTGAATTAGTATATCTTATCTCTCACAGAAAGCAACCTTACTATGTCATGCATGTGAGGGCGCACACAGACCTCCCAGGTGCCATTGCCGAAGGGAACAGGAGGGCAGATGCCTTAGCCATGCCTGCTGGGGCAGCCAATGTCCCTGACATTTTCACACAAGCGAAATTGTCCCACCAGTTCTTCCACCAGAACGTGCCTGCACTGATGAGAATGTTCAGACTACCTAGAGACCAAGCTAGAGCAATAGTTGCCACCTGTCCTAATTGCCAATCGTTCCAAATACCAGTCGTTAACTCCGGGGTTAACCCCCGAGGACTTAACAGCTGCCAGATATGGCAAACCAATGTCACTCACGTCCCGTCCTTCGGGAGAGTCAAATATGTACATGTCTCTGTAGACACCTTCTCTGGTGCAGTGTTTGCCTCAGCCCATGCAGGAGAAAATGCCAAGCACACCATCCGACATTTTCTCCTTGCTTTTGCTACCCTGGGAGTCCCAGAACAAATTAAAACAATGGACCTGCTTACACCTCTCACAAATTAAGAGACTTTTTCAATGAGTGGGGAGTGAAACACACCACGGGCATTCCTCATTCCCCCACAGGGCAATCAATAGTAGAGAGAACCCACCAAAACCTGAAAAAAGTCCTTGATCACCAGCGGGGAGGAACAGAAATCATCCCCCCCATTGAGAGGCTCTGTAAGGCTCTATATGTCATGAATTTTCTAAATTGCTCGCCTACAGAGCCTGATCCCCCTGTAATATGGCACTTCTCTAACTCAACTCATGCCAAACTCACAGAGAAGCCACTGGTGCTGATCAAGGATCCTGAATCACAACTGACATCGGGACCTTTCCCACTGATTACCTGGGGGAGAGGGTATGCGTGTGTGTCCACACCATCAGGACCTAAGTGGCTCCCAGGGAAAAATGTGAAACCTTATTTAGGCCCTACAAACCCTGCACCAGATTCAGAACTTTCAAAGTCTCCTGAGACCCACACAGGTCCAGAAAAACAGCAGCCCACTGCAGCCTGGAAGCGGAGACGTCGTCGGAGTCCACCGAACCGACCTGCCACCAGACCAACAACCAGACAGAGGCCAAACCGTCCTGCTACCAGGGCCGCAACGAGACGACTGCCAACGTCACGCCTGACACCGTGACAGTACACAAGTCTTCTTAACTCCCTCTCCCTTCCCCTTCTTGCCCTCGTTGCCTAGCCCAAATTGTTAGTTTGCACCAAAGTGCACCTCTGTGCTGCTGCTGGTGTCGGGTCATGTGTCCCCAATACACAGAATAACCTTGCTTATAATTGTTTGGGGTTTTTTTGTTTTTGTTTTTTTAAAGAGGGGGGAGACAGGAGAGGAAAGGGAGAAAGAAAATAGCTCCCCCCCCCTCCAAAAATCAGAGCTAATCTTTTATGTCCTGTTGTAGAAAATGGAGAGCAAAACCATCCTTGAGTTCCTGATGTTCCTGATTATCTGGATGCTCCTGAAAACATCAGCTGTGAATGCCCTGGCTAGTAGCACAGCCCCAGGAGAATGTGTGGATCACCCTCACAAAGACGCTCCAACAAGACCACATGTGCTTGTCCATGGGCAGCGCCACCAACCCTCTGTCATCCTGCCTGGTAGGGATTCCTTTAAAGCCCCATGAATATCCTTTCACAGGGAAAGAACCCAACCCAGTAGACATTTGGGATGAGTGGACAAAGATCTTGCCCCATGCACCAGAGGAACCCCAGTAATTAGAGCTTTTGGGATCCTCCAAAGCTACCTATTACATAAATTTTAATTATCACCCAGTAGCCAATGCATGGCCTGCCTCGAAATACCAAAAGGCAATTAAATCAAGGAAAAATGTGACTCCCAACAGTAAAATTTACAGTCAGTCCAAATGGTGCAATTACACCAGCAGCACACGATCCACCTCCTCTCACTATCCCAGAGTGCTGCCCCGGGGAGTGTTCTTGATCTGTGGGGATAGAGTGTGGGCAGGAATCCCTTCCCGACTCCGGGGAGGTCCTTGCACGCTTGGACAGCTTACCATCCTCACTCCAAATTCAACTCTAATACATGATTGGCTGAAAAAGAATGAATTGGCCCTCCAAAAGAAAGATCTCACCCAATTAGATGAAAATTGCAATAGCCAAATTAAAGATCGGTCCTACACAAAGAGGGTGGTGATGTCAGCATTTTTGCCATGGGCAGCTGCTGCTAAAGCCCTTGGTGAGCCTTCTCACCTGGAGTGTTGGCTTGGTAAGCAGGCCAACCGGACCTCCTGGTTCCTGAGTGACTTCCTGACAGATGAAGAGACACTACAAAACCGAGCTGCCATAGACTTTCTACTCCTGGCCCATGGACACGGCTGTGAGGAATCAGATGGTTTGTGCTGCTTTAACCTCTCCAGCCCCAGTGAAGGCATCCACACCCGCATCCAGAGACTCCAACATGCAGTCCAAAAACTCCAGACTGAAAAAGAGCCCCAGTGGCTTGAAGACCATTTTGTGAGCTGGGGACTCGAGAGATGGGTTGCCTCCGTCCTCAAGAACATTTTTTGGGTTTTCTTGATTATTATCTTCCTAAGTATGTTTTCATGTTTTAAGAAGCTATCAGCTAACTCTCTAGGGGATGCCTTTTTAATAAGTAAAGAAGGGGGAGTTGTGGGTACGGAGGAGCCCGCCGGGCCCGAGATCCTGGCTCTCCCCTGGAGAGGAGATACTTCTCTGTGAGGGAGACACAATGTGTCGCTCCCAGGGGTCTTTGAGTTAGATATGTGTTGAAGGACCCCCGAGCTATTCACCAGTCTTCACAGAAGTAATTGTGAATGCCGTTTATTTCTATCTTTAGCACACCTTTTATAGGGTTCTACAGGGTCTGCAGGCAGAGTAAGCTACTATTGGCTAACACACACAGGTTTACATTTTTTCTCCTGCACACAAGGATATTGTTTTGCTTTACTCTCTCTTCTGCATGAAGGTTTCAAGGACTTTAGCCTTTAATATCACGACTTATTTCAAAGGCTGGTTTGTGCATACAGGCCTTTACTAATATATAAAATATATCAACATATATGTTAAACTGTTGTGTTTCATTGGTGTTCTCCCCTGCTGTCCCACCCTGATACAGGTATTTCGGGCTTCCCCCCACCCCTCTCCTTCCCCATAAATATCCCAGGTTTTCCCCTGTTTGGTAGATTCCCTGTTACTGGCACCCTTCACTGAAGCTCTGCCTAAATAAAGGCTTGTGCCTCGGTGGAACGCTGGACCAGCTATCTCGTCCCTGCTTCTTGTGCTGCCTGCCTGCCGCCGCCGCCGCTGAGCCGAGCCGAGCCGAGCTGAGATCACTCTACTATTACTGAGCTGAGCTGGAATCACTCGACTGCTCGAAGCTGCTCACACGTGCTTCGGCCCAGCCTTTCTTAAGGCTGCCTCTGGAGAAGTCGCGGTGCTCCGGGCTTTCCGCCGCCGCGGCAGGAATCAATATTCAAATCCGGAAAATGCAAAAAAACCCATTTTATGAATTTCCCCAGCTTATTTTTTGAGAAATTGATATTTCCAGCCTTTAAAATATTCTTAATATGGGAATATTTATTCCTTTCCTGTGTAGAAAAATGAGAACCCATGGCCGGTAATAAGGCTTTCCTACACAGACTGGTCTAACCTTTTTTATCACCAAGAAAAGCAGAAAAGATCCAAACTGCGGTCAGGGTTTAAAAACCACCGCGGAGCCCGGGACGCGCCGCCATTACCCCCCCAACACACACCACGTGTGCAGCCACGTGGGCTCCCCCGGTCCCGATACCGGGGAGAGGCTCTGGCACCGGCACCACACCACACCACCGTGACTCGCAAAACCCCACAACAACCGCCGGATCTCCCGCACCCCCCGCGCCCCCCCCCCCCCCGGTACCTGTTTCCTGAAGGACGTGTGGTGTTCGAAGAAAAAAAGTTCTCGGTCCGAGTTGACTCGTGTTCTTACCGAGCTACCAACCCGATCCCCGTCAGTAAAGACTGCGGGGTAGGTGACGTTCCCTAGGCTTGTTAAAACACCAGTGGGGTGTTTTCCAGCCGTCCCAAGGTGTTCTGAAGCCCCCGCGATGGGCGCCATCTTCCCTTTGCCCCCTGAAGTAATCCAGGCTAGCTCTGTCGAGGGGGGGTCAGGGAGATTCTTCATGACCAAGAAAAAGACCAGAAAGGGCTGCTTCTCCCTCCGGGGTAACAGAGGATGTTTATTTGGCTGGCTTCCAGGGAGGAGAAGAGACCGAGGATCTCTTTCACGGACTCTTTCAAACCTCGGGAGAGGGGCGGGGAGACATATAACACCAACCAATGGGATAACATTTCAGGGACAGGGAGGGGAGGGGAAAAACACGTCACAGCTGCCTAGAGGGTTTACACAGAAACTAGGAAACTCCCAGAAATATGCACTACCACACAGTAACACATCCAGCTGATAGATGGTCACTAGTGGTATTCACCAGTGCTCAGTATTGGGTCCAGCCTTGTTTGATATCTTTATCAATTATTTGGACAAGGGAATCAAGTGCACCCTCAGTAATTTTGCAGACAGCACTAAGTCAGGCAGGAGCATTAATCTGCTGGAGGGTGGAAAGGCTGTGCAGAGGGATCTGGACAGGCTAGATCAATGGGCTGAGGCAAATGGAATGAGGTTCAACAAGACAAAGTGCTGAGTCCTGCACTTCTGCCACAACAACCCCCTGCAGTGCTGCAGGCTTGGGAAGAGTTACTGCAAAGAGGCTCAGTGGAAAAGGACCTGGTGGTGCTGATCAAGAGCCAGCTGAACATGAGCCAGCATGTGCCCAGGTGGCCATGAAGGCAAATTGCATCCTGGCTTGTATCAGCAATATTTTGGCCAGCAGGACCAGGGAAGTGATCGTCCCTCTGTACTTGGCCTTGGTGAATCTGCACCTCGAGGACCATGTCCCATTCTAGGCTCCTCACTTCACATAAGATACTGAGGTGCTGGAGAAAAATAAAATATTATAAGAATAAAATAGTAAAATATCATAATAATAACAACATAATGAAAAAGAGCATAACAAAAAGACAGAGAGGAATAAAACCCAAGAAGAACAAGTGTTTCACAAAACAATTGCTCACCACCTGCTGACCTATGCCCAACCACTTCTGAACAGTGATCAGCCCCTTCTGGCTAACTCCTCACAGATTATACACTGAGCATGATGTTCTAGGGCATGGAATATGCTTTTGCCGAGTTCAGGTCCTGTCTGTGTCCCCTCTCTACTTCTTGTGCCACTCCAGCCTTCTCACTGTCAGGCTACAGGAAGCTGTAAAGTTCTTGACTTAGT
This sequence comes from Pseudopodoces humilis, assembly GCF_049639895.1. NCBI lineage: Eukaryota > Metazoa > Chordata > Aves > Passeriformes > Paridae > Pseudopodoces > Pseudopodoces humilis. Next base: position 4,704,996 of record NC_142211.1, on the reverse strand, counting down.
ATAAACACAACTCAGCAACAACTAGAAATATCAGTGAATTATTAACATTATTCTCATATTGAATCGAAAACACAAGCTACTAGGAAAAAATTAACTCTATCCCAGGAGAGTATCCATCCCTTATTCCAAACCATTTGCATCATGCCAAGTCCCACACTTCTCAATATAGCATCACCTTTCCTATCTTGACGAATACACACAGATATTATTCCCTTAGTCTATGGACCCTCCTTATAAAATGCCCATTGATTTAATTTATAGAATCACAGAATCATTTAGGTTGGAAAAGTCTTCTGAGATCAAGTCCAACCTTTGACTGATCACCACCTTGTCAACTACACCATGGCACTAAGTGCCATATCCAATAATTTCTGACGCGGGCCAGAGATTTCTCGGGCTAGCTCAGGTTTTCTTTCTCTCTGGCTCAGGCCAGGAGGGGCTCGAACCAAGGCTACTGTTTTAGCTCCAGTTTGGGTTTGAGCTTTTCACCTCTTCTTTGAACACGCGTCTCTGGGGTCAGGCGAAGGAATGAAGGGAGCACTTTCTTCTGGTTTGCAATTCACAGATTTATTCTGTAAGGAGAAATACAGGAGAAAAGACAAAGGACAGGGGGTCTGAGCATCTCCTTTTAAAAGGTTAACACCTCGGGGGGTTGGGAATTGTGAGAACCAGTTAGAAATTACAGCCGACGGATACACAAATTTTCGATGAATAAGATACCGACAGATAAAGATAAGCAATAATGGACAGGGGAATTCTCTAATTAATTTCTGAGGATTAAGGTTTTTTTCACAGGCGGGAGACAGCGGGGTGGAGTCACAGAGAGGGGGAGAGGGGGAGAAACTGAGACACCTGAGCCTCTGCCGCTGGGACACAGGGAACCGGAAACACACGGGCCAAAGCAGCAGAGACACTGCGCCGGGGCCGGAGTAACAAAAGAGCGGATCCCCAGCTGGGGCATAGAAAAAGTGGGATTTGAAATTCATGAAGACAAAGTGCAGTACACCAGCCCATGGACTTATCTTGGACTCCAAATTCGTGAAAGGAACATCATGCCCCAGCAGCTCGCCATCCAAGACGACCCAAAGACCCTGAGAGACTTGCACAGTTAATGTGGGTCCATCAACTGGATCCATCCCCTAATTGGAATTACAACAGAGGACCTTGCCCTCCTGTTCCATCTTCTCTGTGGCAATGGAGACCTGGACTCTCCACGCGCCCTCACACCAGAAGCCTGAGATACCATCACCGAAATCCAAGAAGCCCTGTCTTCACACCAAGCCCATTGCTTCAAGCCCAGCCTGCCTTTCCAGTTTGTCATTATGGGAGAAGCCCCCCGTTTCCATGGACTGATTTTCCAATGGGACCCTCAACTCAGAGACCCTCTGTTGATACTTGAATGGATCTTTACAAACAACCAGCCTACAAAAACAATTACCACCTTTGAGGAAATCATGGCACATCTAATTAAAAAAGCCAGGACCCACCTCCACTCTATTGCAGGGTGTGAGTTCACATGCATATACCTGCCACTGACTACTGGAGACCTAGAGCATTTGCTCCAGACCAATGAAAAACTCCAGTTCACCCTGGATAGCTATACAGGACAAATTTCCATCCACAAACCAAAACATAAACTTTTTAATGCGGTCTTTACTCTGACCCCAAAATTGGTCCAAAACAGGGCACCTCTCAAAGCTCTAACTGTTTTTACAGATGGCTCAGGGTCATCCCACAAGTGTGAGATGACCTGGAAAGACCCCAAGAGTCAAAAGTGAGAATCTGTGTAGAAAAATTTTAACAGAATAAAAGCATGAGATTTTAGTAAAAGCCTGTCTGCACAAGCCGGCCTTTGGTATAAGCAACAATATAAAAGGTAATGTCCTTGAAACTCTCCTGAAGCAACGAGAATGAAAGAAAAACAATGGCCTTGTATTCTGGGGAAAGAATGTAAACAATATGTATTAGTCAATAGTAGCTTGTTAAGCCCATGGACCCTGTTGGATCCTATAAAAGTGTGCTAAAGATAGAAATAAATGACGTTCACTATACCTCCGTGAGGACTCTCAATAGTCTGAGTGGTTTCTCAATATCTGGCGCTCCGATCAGGGACCCCCTGCAGGCAGAATGATTTGGCAGGTCCGTGCGCGGAGAGATGCAGACGAGGACTGGTGGAGCGGATCCGTGCGTGGGAAGATGCGGATGCAGATCAGTAACAGGTAGGCGAGTCCGTGTGTGGGAGGACGCGGACGCAGGCCGCTGGGGGAGACAAAGGGCAGAGGAGTTGAGGAGGGGTCGCTCCCCTCCCCCTGCCTGTGGGCTGCCGACATGGAAGTTTGGTTTGCAGCAGCACAAACTGCTTCTAAACATTATCATTAAATGAAGCGAAGAAGTCAAGGATATGGACCTTGAAAAGCTTGTTTTATGGGCGAGAGATAATAGGCACGAGTGCCCCCAGGTCTCACTGCTGCCTTTTGCAGCAGAAGAATGGAAAGACATAGGAGATTTGTGGAAGAAAATGATTACAGGGAAAAGCAAAGACACTGTCTCTTGGTCCAACTTGGCAGATTGTAATTAATACCTTAAAAAACAGAAAGGCGAGATATGCTGAGGCTGTGAGCCCCGTAATTCTACCTGCATCACAGCGGCAAATGCCTTTACCTCCCACTGCTGGGCGAGCATTCCTATCTATGCTGCCCTTGGAGAGAGGGAGGGAGAGTCAGAGAGAAGAAAATAAGGAGAAAGAAACTCCACAGCAAATGCTAAAACAACTAACAGAATCTGTTCAGCAACGGCAGGATGTGATACATCCTGACCTATTTGCTTCACTTTTGGAGACACTTTTAACACTACAATCTTATATAAGTTCCAACTTTACTACCCTGGAAGAAGAGAAGCCAAATTTAAAATGGTTTCCACCCAAACCAGGGGGACATGGGGGAGCACTGAGATATGCGCAGAAAACAAAGGCACCCCCAGGGCAGAGGCAGTGCAGAAAAAGCTCCAAGGCCAGGCTGGACAACTATCAGCAAATACAGAAACAGTTGAGCAGAAACAGGTGACTCAGACAGCTTCAAAGAGAGACAAAATAGCCAAAAAATCGCTAACTATATGGTATCTAGTTCAAAATTCATCACTGTAATTAAAGGTTAATAAGTTGCAATGATCACCATTGTTACCACCTGGCCCTGAGAGGCTTTTCGTGTAACATCGCCTGCTTTTGTAAAATTGTGCCCTTTTTCCTCTATCTGTGAACAACGAGAGAAATATTGAGAGAAAGAACTGCATTTGTTAAAGTTAACTTTGTGAGGTTTTTTTTTCTCTTCGTTTTTCCCCTCTGCGAGAGTATGTGGGGGATGACGGAGACATTACTCAAACCTTCTAGAGATAACAGCAGCAGAGAGCAGCAGCAGAGTGAGCAGTTCGCTCCCCCCGCTCCCTCTCTAAGAAAAAGCACTGGGATAGTACCCAGTTTGTTACAAAGTCATGATTTATTGTTTTTTTAAAATGTTTTTATATACCCTTTTAGAGTTAATTTTGTCTTTTAAGTAATTATAATTTTATGCAGTTGCAGTTTTTTAGTTTTACTAGAGAAATCATTGTGATTCTTTGAAAATTCAAAAAGCCCCTTTTTTAAAAAGTGTTTAAGGTGAATATTAACAGAAGTAAAAGTCACCTTGCAATAATTAGTTTTGAAACCTAATGTTAAAATATTGAATGATTTACAGCTACTAAAAAAACAACCTTCCAATTAATGTTATCTACAAAAGATATTTATGGTTTAAAAAAAAAAATTAGCTAGGAGAACTTTAATGTACAAGACAAAGTTAAGTTAAAGCATATCTTACCCATTTGCTTGTTTTTTCCACAATTTTAATAAGGTAATTTCAATGTGAGTCCTTTTGTTATATAAAACATACATAACAGCATATATACCAATTTGGATTTTGGATTGCAATTAAGAATTGGACTTGATGTTTCTGAAAAGTGCTACAAAAGCTGAATGGCAACTTGCCAAATCCTGTGCTGTTGTGGTTTTTCTCTAGAAAACCTGCACTTTACAATCCTAACCAATTTAAGCATATACTAGGCAAATTCTTGTTATGAATAAGTATTTTTAGTAACATTTGCAGTTTTTGTGTTATTCTCAAAGCCAGATGACATAGAATTGTGATGTATTTGTTACATTTTTATAATCTTTATAGTGAATCCATGTTACTGTTATATTGTGTTTAAAAAGTATATGCAAAACTTTCAGTTGCCTTTTTATAATAATAGCAGAAGATTAAGTTATGCTTTTATTTGATATAGACTAAGTGTTAATAGAATTAAACAAAGTTAAGTTTTATTATGTTTAAGTTTGAATGTTTTTAAGTTTTATAAATTTGATTTTCTTTTAAGGATTTATTTCCTTTTGTTATAATTAATTTTATCAGGTTTACATATTGTTTCATTAGAATTGTTTTATGTTTCATTGGAGACACTTGTTTAAACTGCAAAGTATAGTTATTTTCCTAGAGAGATGAAGATGACTACAACTGAAATAGCTGTGATAGAACCCTGATGAACACCTGCTTGTGGATAGAGTGTTTCCAGAATTCCAAGAAAATGTACCATTGCTGAGGGTCAGCTGCCATGGGAGAGGCTTCAGATTAAACCAACTGCTGCATGGTTTAATTGGTCTGTTACCTAAGGCTTCTGATCATTTGCTTTGTACAAAGGCAGTTCAACAGTTTGCTGTGCTGTAAGCATCTCATAGCTGCTACTATTGAGAACCTTGTTTTTGAAATTGAGTTAAGAGGCATCTTTCCAGTTTAAAGCCTAAGGCCCTGGCCAAGCCTTGACTTTACCTGGATGGAATGCTTACCAACAGATCCAGATGTCTTCTGTACCAAATCAGTATTTGAGTCACCTTTTTGACTTGGCAATTTGACCCTATTAATATGACAGCTGGATCAATTTTGATGTGGGCTTGGAGAATCATTTCCGGAGGTGGTTATCCAATCCTTCACTGATTTTTTTTTTGTTTCTGTTTGTTTGCAGACTATGGGATGCTGGTGCAGTGTTTCTGTGGTTAGTGGTCGTTTTATATTACATATGTTATTAATAATGTTTATGATTTGATGGATTTTTAACAGCTATAAGGTTTTTATTAATTGTGTGTATGGTTTTGTGTTGATATTGATGTGTATGACAAAAGTAAATCTCATTTTTATTTTTTTTTTATAAACTGGGGGAATTGATGCCCTAGAAGCATTTGATTAGTGTAATATGTGCATTAGAAATTTGGACCACAATAATGAAATATTTTTATTGAAAGTTTAGAAAGATCATATAATCTAAATTTACAGTTGAGTGGACCACAGCTAAGGCAAAATGATTCATTAACTTTAAGGGGAGAAGTGCCTGTGTTTTGTTGACAGGTTCAAAAAGGTCACCTGTTCATCTGACTGGACTGTCTGCCTCTGAAAACATGAGACTAAATAAACAGAGACGTCACCACACAACCTTGATACTCCAGACAAGATCAGAAGTGGACCTGTCAGGACACAGTTGTGTCTGAAAACTACACAGTTTTCCAACAGAAATTTTATTTTGTTATCATGATGTTGTGTGGATGTTCCAAGACTAAATTGTGTTAAATCATTGTTTGTGAGAAGAATTTTGTAGAAGATCTAAAAGAGTATAGAGACTTTATCTAACTGCATATAAAAACAAATTGTATTTTTACCCTTTAAGCAAATTGCTTTCACGCTTAGATTGCATAAATACCAGAGCATGTGTATTAAAAGAAGTTAGAGAATAGTTTAAGATAAAAAGTTTAGCTTGTGTGATAATTGTTATTTGTAGGTTATTGATAAGTTTAGAGAAGATATTAGTATAAAGTATAAGTATTCCCCCTTCAAGAGTTAAAATGAGCATATCTGAATGTTCATTTAACCTTAAAATCTAGCCATGATTCGGAAAACATAGTGTCATTTGCATGGAACAAAGTGCTTATGGTAATTGTACTGTGTATAGTCCCGATCAACTGTCTGCTAACTAACATCCAAAAGCGACAAAACATATGGGTCACTCTGGCACATTTGACAAAAATCCATGTGTCTAAGCCTAGCTGCACCTGGAGATCCTTTTCACACCTGTCTCATAGGAGTCCCTGAATGGGATCCTCAAACATTTAAAAGTTTAGCTAGCAATGAAATTCGATTGAATCAATTGGCAATGTTGCAAGAGTGCAATTGCACTGATGGCTTCACATCAAGACAACTTGAAGCCTTCTAGCATGCAAAAATTATCCAAGTTCTCAGTGTTACCATAGGGCCCCCAGGAAAACTGGATTTGTTAGGTTCCACCAATACCTCAGGGGGATGGATAATGTTTGAGCCTGTGATAGATTGGCATTTAAGAAAACAAAGAGAAACACTTAAAGAAGTTAAAACTGCTGGAAGCTGGTGGGAGTTTTTCTCCCAGCCAACAACTGGCCATTTCTAAGATTTGATAGCAGTTTTGACCATTGAAAAGTGAGATCAACCTGTGAACACTACCTTAAGACCTAAGCCTGGAAATTTCTTTGTCTTTTTGTTTCCTGGCTGTAAAATGGTAACAGAACTCCAAATGGCTTCCCATTGCCCTGCCCAGGCCACGCGGCCCAGGCAGGGGCTGGGCTGGGCCTGTCGTGGCTCCCGGCCGGGAGATGGGGCCTGTGGGGCTTCTCCCGGGCTCTGGCTGGGCCAGGCCGGTCACTGGCTCGGCTGCAGTTTTTGCCGGGACGGAATTCACCAGAGACTGTCGAGTAAAGAAAGAAAAAAGCTCTTGGCCTGCAGTGGGCTGAGACAGTGACCACACTCTCCAGAGCAGCCATGAAAAATCTTCCATCGCAGACAACTCCAGCCGCTGCTCCGGCAGAGATCACAGAACCATCTACAAAGCCTGAGCAAGATTTTAACCCTTTCATTACTCAGATGAGACTTTCAGATTAATCCTTTTCTTTCCAGAGAGAGAGAGAGTAATCAACATGTAAAGAGACTTTATAAACTATCAGAGACAGTGAAGAAAAGAATTAAGCTTCAGAAGAGGTAGAGAATAAAGAGATGCTTTAATAAGCTGAAATATTTTTCTGTTAAAGCTATAGAGATAGATAATAGTGTTCTGAAAAAACTCCTTTAATTATGACAGAGTATATTGGGAGGAATAGAGTAGTTCAAAGTGTGGATTTTGAGCAAAAAGTGAAGTAGTTGTGAAACAGTGAGGTGCTGGAACAGAGAAGGAAAAGTAATAGTTGAAGATTTGTAGCTTTGTAGAGGCAAAGAGAAAACTTCTGTATCCAGAGAGGCTCACAGAAACAGATGAAAAGAACTTTTGCCTTTGAATAACTCATCCTTAAAAATGACATCCCTAGACTCATTTGACCCATAACACAATTCAGAGTGATGTGAAATGGGAGGAGACAACTGATGACAGATTTTCGGGCAGCTGGCATCAGAGAAATAGAAAGGTATGAAGAAAATTAGTTTTCTTGTGAGAAACTCCATAAATTAACAGAAAAAGACTACTGTTTCTCTACAGAGACTGATGAGAAGACTCTAGCAAGAATTAGAACTGTTTTAAACACCAAAGTTTTTTTGTCTCTGTGTTGCCATGTGAACAAGAGGATGGTTGGGTAGTGGAGAAGAAAAGAGTTTTCTGTAAGTTTTATTCTGGTTTTCTTATTCTTATAGTTTTTGTTAATAAACTTGCTTTATTCCTTTTAAGCCTGTTTTGCTTTTGTTCTAATCCATATCTCACAGCAAGAAATAAGTAAGTTTTCTAGTAATTTTTTAGTTACTGCTTTAAAACCATGACATTTATTTAGTGTGTTGTCCAGGAAACAAAACTGGCAAATCTAAACCACTACAGAGCCCCCAACAAAAAGCCACTCCAACAAAGTAATGCAGCACTGGGCTACAGTTAACCCTATAATTCATCTCATTACTAACACCAAAATTAAAGCTTTTTATTCACGGTGCAATCTTACAGGTCTATTACCAAGGCGATTACCTAGTTCAATATTCTTAATCTGTGGAGATAGAGCATGGAATGGAATTCCTGCTAGCCCACATGGAGGATGCTGTTACCTTGGGAAACTTACTTTGTTCCATCCAAACTTACACCAATTGCTAAATATAGCTGGTAAAATAAAAAATATCAAACGGTCAAAGCAAAGCCTGAATGAATTACAGTGTGATAATGTTAGAGACCCAGACTTTTGGGGTCGTGGTATAATATGGCTAGCCTCCTTTTTACTCCAGGAGCAGCTGCTGCTAAAGGCTTATCAACTCTAAAAAGGCTAGCTTGTAGGACCAAGAAAGAACTGAACTTAACATCAACAATGTTAAGTGAAATTTCAGCTGATGTGAGTAGTGTATGCCATGTAGTATAGCAAAATCAAGCTGCAATTGATTTCTTGCTCTTGGCACAAGGACATGGTTGTGAGGAGTTTGAAGGCATGTACTTCTTGAATCTTACTGACCATTCAGTTTCCATCCACAAACAACTAAGGCAGCTGCAGAATGGGCTACATGCCCTGAAAGAAGATGGTGACCCCATTGGAAGTTGGTTCACCAACTGAGGCATTACTGGATGGTTGAGGTCTCTTGTGCTAGAAGTGGGACGGATTTTACTTATGTTGTTAATTGGGATAGTAGTTTTAAGTTGTATGTTATCTTGTCTTCGTAGAGGTGTAAAACAAATCCCTTCTAAAGCCTGGCTTGTGCAAAAAGAGAAAGGGGGAATTGTAGTAAAACCTTTTAACAAAGTAAAAGCACAAGATTTTAGTAAAAGCCTGTCTGCACAAGCCAGCCTTTGGTATTAGTGGCAATATTAAAGGTAATGTCCTTGAAACTCTCCTGAAGCAGTGAGAATGAAAGAAAAACAATAGCCTTGTATTCTGGGGAAAGAATGTAAACAATATGTGTTAGTCAATAGTAGCTTGTTAAGCCTGCAGACCCTGTTGGACCCTATAAAAGTGTGCTAAAGATAGAAATAAATGACATTCGCTATACCTCCATGAAGACTCAGTGAATAGTCTGAGCAGTTTCTCAATAAATCTGATGTACAAATAGTGGAAGGATCCCCACAGATAGCTGAGTTAACAGCTGTTGTCAGAGCCTTTGAGAAATTCAAAGATGAACCCTTTAATTTGTGTTGTGGTGAGTGTTCAGTTTGCTAGCTAATTTAGAGGTTTTTGTGTTTGCTTCACCCCTTTGGGGCTCCAGCCACCTGCGTCCAGGGCTTCCACTGCTGCCCCCCTCGCTGCTGCTGCTGTGGCCGCTGTTCCAGCTGGGTTTGCCCCGGCCCCTCGCCATTCCCCGCTGTGCCGGTTTGGGGCGGCCAGTGTGGGTTCGTCCCCACCTGGTCCGCAGCAAGTTTGCTCCTGCCGGCCCTGGTCCGCGGAACCCCAGCACCATGTCCGTCTCCACTTTCCCTTTGGGTGATACGCGAACCATTGCCCCTGCTGTTCCTGGCCATGCATTTCTGCTTTGCCTGTGTCCCAGCCACAGCGGCTTGGGTAGCTCTGTCTCTCCCCCCCTCCCACCGCAGCTCCATCCCGTCCTTTTCCCGCCTCTGGAAATCCCCTAATTCTTGTAAGTTTATTAGAAGATTCCCATGTCTCTTACCGCTTATCCTAACCTGTCTGTACCTGATTTGTAGAAAGTTTGTATGCCCACCTGCTGTAAACATAAACAAATCTCCTGACTGGTTCACCTGACTTCCAACCCCCCGAGGCGTTAACCCTTTAAAAAGAGACAGTCAGACCCCCGAGTTTTGTCTTTCACCCAGATTTACCTTTCAGAATAAATCTGTGAATTGCAAAATGGAAGAAAGTCCTCCCCACTTCTTTGCCTTGTCCTATAGACTCATCTTCAAAGGAGGGCTGAAAGCTCTAATCTGAGTCAGGACTCAGACAGCAGCCCTGGCTCGGACCCCTCCTTGGCTCGTGCCAGAGAGGAAAAAAAACTATCTGAGCTAGCCTGGGAATCTCTGGCACGTGTCAGTTGGCGCCCAGCCATGGGTCCCCCCTCCCCCCCCCACCCAAGGGGGCAGAGGACCCACAGAAAAGTGAGTTTCTGACCGCTTCTGGGACATCAACTACCCCAGAAACGAGAATTTGCCATTCTAGGTCAAAGATGCTTTTGGGGACAGAAGCAACAACCCCTGAGCACCAAGGGACTGCTTCTCGGGTCAGGACCACAAGCAACCAGAGGACCGTGACCCCCACGGGGGGAGTGGTGAGACAGATGGGAGTGGGTAGGAAAGTCCCATCCCAGTCTAAACTTCTGGATTGCCCTTTTCCTGTGGCTGTCAGTGAAGTATGTGCAACAGACATGACATCTGTGGTAAGTATGGGTGCAAAATTGTCTGTGGCACAAAGGGGAATTTTTACCCAAGTTGTGGGAATCCTGGGGGGGGGAAACAGTTTTCTCAGGGAAAGTTATAAAAGTTAATTTGCTGTGTCTTTCTCCACTTCCCTCAAGTGTCCCCTGTTGATGTGTCTTCTGTTCCATTCTGGAACAGAGTGGGAATAAAATTGACTGAGTTAATGAGTGCTGGAGACAGCTCTGCAGAAAATTTAATTAATTTGTTTTAATTTGGCTGGCACTGAGTGAAAAAGGGGAAATGGAAAAATGCCCACCAAGTTCTACCCTAGCTAACCCTGTTCCTTCACCCCAACCCTCTTACCCTAAGATGGGAGGTTTCCCCCAGCATCCCTGTGTTATAAATGCAAAGGCAGATTTGGGTTAAATAAAAAAACAATTTATTATAAAACAATTTCTATAAAAAAATAAACAATGAGGAAAAACCACAATAAAACAAACAGCGCAGCGCTGGGTGGACAGGGGTCTATACCCAAAGGTATAGGTGTTCCCAAATCCACGAAGGAGGGTAGACTGTCTGGGGTTTTTATAGGGATTTTGTGTCCTGAGGCCAAATTCCAGGCAGGCACCATTCACCAAGGGTCCCTGATTGTTGGATGAATTGATTTCCTGGCATTGGAGAATAGAGTCAAATAGACGTCCGGGCAGAGTCTCCTCATATGTAAAGAAGTTTTGAGTGTTCCTTGATTTCATTTTTGGTTTGGGCTCTCAGAGTGAAGTATCCAAGTCCGGTGTGGAGTCGACAGATATCTCGGCTGGGCTTCCACTTATTGTCCGGCCTGTTTGCATCTTCAGTCGGGGTTTGCAGGGAGGGGTGCCCAGGTGCGGTGTGGAGTCGATAGTGTTATAAATGCAAAGGCAGATTTGGGTTAAATAAAAACAATTTATTATAAAACAATTTCTATAAAAAAATAAACAATGAGGAAAAACCACAATAAAACAAACAGCGCAGCGCTGGGTGGACAGGGGTCTATACCCAAAGGTATAGGTGTTCCCAAATCCACGAAGGAGGGTAGACTGTCCGGGGTTTTTATAGGGATTTTTAGCCTTGAGGCCAAATTCCAGGCAGGCACCATTCATCAACGGTCCTTGATTGTCGAATGAATTGATTTCCTGGCGTTGGAGAATAGAGTCAAATGGACGTCCGGACCGAGTCTCCTCATATGTAAAGAAGTTCTGGGTGGTTCTTGATTTCATTGTGGTTCAGGCCATCTGGATGGGATGGTTGGATCCGGGTTGGAGCCGATGGATATCTCGGCTGGATTTTTCCTTTTGTTTACCTGATGGCTTCCCCCAACGGTAGTCTGCAAGGCGGGGTGTTCAGGTCCGGTGATGAGTATCTCGTCGGAGCCTCTCCTTGTTGGCTTGATGTTTCGTGTCCTGTCTATTCTTTCCCGTTGATGGGCACCGAGCCTGTCCCTGTCAGCTTGATGAGTTTTGTCCTGTCAGCTTGATGAGCCTTGTCCTGTCTATTCTTTTTCGTTGATGGGCGCCGGCTAGGATCGTTATCCTTTGAGTGGGAATTCGTGGCTAGATCTGGGAAGGGCTTGTGTGTCATACTGTACTTTATATTTTATATCATTATTGTTATATACATTTATTTAGATTTCTACGAATTTTTACAAGTTCATTTCTCACAGTCCCCCGCCTAATAATCCATTACATTAAAAATTCGTGTTATTTCATCCAATTCTGCAGGGGAGGACTATAAAATTTTTTACTCACATTCATTTTCTTCCTAGTCCGTTAACGAATTCTCACTATATGTTTGTGCCAGGTTATATTTATTTTCAAAATTCTTTAAGGCTTTAATCACATTTTCGTTTTCTTTTTCCTCCTCTAATTTCATTAGTTTAGAGAGAGGAGTAAGTCTCCCTTGTGCTTTCTCAGGATCGATTGGAAGTGTGGCAATCTGCATTCCTTGCACAACAGAGTGAATTAGTCTGATGAAGCAAGGAATTAAGCAGGGAAGGAAAATGATTCCGGCAACTGAACAAGTGATGAAAAATACTAGCTTCTTCCATCAAGCCCCTTGCCCGAATATCTGGTCCCACCAGGAGGCTTGTAGGATTGAATTCCATTTTTGGACTGGCACATGAGCTACTTTTTTTAATTTCAGCAGCCAATCCTTTTATTGTTTCTCCGTAATCGTCTATTTCCATACAACACTCGGATTCGTTGTATCTGCCACACACTCCTCCCTCTTCGGCTAGCAAATAATCGAGAGCTAGTCTGTTTTGGTACACAAAAGCTCTCATTTGTGAATGTTGTTTGGCTAGGAGTTCTAGGGCTTCTGAAGTGTGGTTGGAAACTATCTCTACCACCGCTTGCAACCTGATAAGTCTGTTGAGGAGATAAATGGGGGTTCTGTAACCCCAGCTGCCATCATTTGCCCAAGTAGCGGGCCCGTAATATTGAACGATCCTTTTGGCAGGTCATTCTTCCTCGTTCCACTTCTGGTTGCCTCCCGCTATTGGTAGTTTCCGTTTTAATTCCCTCCTTTGTCTGTTTAATGTCTCAAAGAGAGGGGCTCAATGATTTACTCTCTGTTTTAGGTAGAGTAAAGAAAAAGGGCCGAATTATTCCAAGTGTGCAGGATCCTTTCTATTTTCTGGGTAGCTCGCTGTATGCCTTTTTTCCACATATCCAATATATACTATCAGGAGCTTCCCAACCCTTGTTCAACTTTGCCGGATCATCCTAATATTCCTTCAATCTTATTAGCTCATGGAAGGGATTGGCTCCAGAGTTTTTGTACTAGCAAAGTCCAATTATTTCTATCCATTCACAGTTATTTCCCCGGGAGCGACTCCAATAGCCCGCGGGTGGTTCAGGTTGCCAGGTTTTTGTTTTGCTTTCCGAATTCACCGTGAGTGTGCTTACACACGGGGTATAGCTTACTAAATCAGTGAATTCTTTTCCCTCTCTGCTAATGCAGACAGTACCGATTATTCTTTGGTCTATAACCCATCCCTCTGGTCTTTGTTTTGTTTTTGATATTTTAGAGCCTTCTCATTTTTAGAAGTTGCTCTGGGGTTAGTTCCTCTCCCTTCCAAGGCTATCTTTCAGCTGATTTTAAACCGCCACAGATCTAACAGTTAGATAGACTTAATTCTGTGGCTATTTCTTGCATTAGATCTATGAAAAGGTTCTGGTTGGGGGTTGGCAACCCCCAATTGCTGTATTGTTTCTCTAATTGCTCATAATGCTCACTAAGAGAGTTAAGCGTTTTGTTTTCAGGGTCCACCCCTTCCTCATCCCTGTAGAAGCAGAACACTTGGTCGAATTGCAAACATACTTGGTCATCACCACTTTTTAACAAATTAAGAATTATCGGTTCATTATTAAAAGAGGCTTTTTCTTCATGTTTTAAATTTTTACCTTCTCAATACACTTTCTCCCCATGGTACACATTTTTTAAGTTTGCTTTATTGTAACATAAATGGTTAACCTTATAATATGCTAAAAAGGTGGATTGTCTTTTTCTTCTTATCTAGACAGTTTTGTTACATTGGCTGCAGATTGGAATTGGAGGGAGCATTCCCACTTCTCTCTTATACTTGAAGTGGGTAGCTTTAGTAGTTTTTTTTTTTTTTTTTTATAGGAGTTTTAGACTGCCCGTCCTTAAACTTTGCCCCTGAGTGGTAACACTAGACCTCCCCCTTTAATTCACAAAGATTATACTGAGTGCTGTTAGACAAACAACGTTCCGGAGGACAGTAGTTAACTATTCGTCTGGTATCTGTGGCAGTCTGACACTGCTCACACTTCCCCAGGAGACGCTCTCCCGGAGGTACTTCGGGAATCATTCTCTCGGCTAAGCACACGGCTAGACTCAGGACAGTCAGGATTCCCCACCGGTGTATCCCTCTGCCTTGCCCTTCGCCCGTATAGAAATATACGGCGGGGATTACTATCTTCTCGGCAGCAAGGATATTCTTCAGGGGCCCTTGTAGTCCTTATGGCGTACCTTCTTTTGAAAGCAGCCCACCGAGACGACTTAATTGTGTCTGTCCTGCTCGGTACCTTGACTGTCTTTTTGGCACTCAATTTTTAAAGTTTCTGCCTTGGAGTCTAGTTTACCTCTAATCCCTTTTTGAAAAAGCAGGTAGCACTCAGGAGAGTTAAGTTCTAAAAACCCCGCCCGGGTGACAAGTATTAAGAAACGGCTAGTCAGCTCCTGTTCTTTAGTCAGACAATTGGTACACAGTCTCTTAGGTTTGTACTCTCCTCAACAGTGGGTTACTCAAATTTGTTTACAATAAGCACATTTAAAATGTATAAATGGAAAACAATCACAGTTTGCGTTGATGTAACTTATCTGGTCTGCAGCTCTACGATTTTAGAACAATCATGTACTAATTTTTCTGAATAGAAACTGAGCAGGATTTTTGTGCAGTGGTTTTCAATTCTAAACTAGGTGAGTTGATTAAGATGGCTTCATATTTTAGAAGCCTGGAATCAGTCAGCCACTTTTCTGCTTTTTGCTGCAATATGTTTTTCACATCGTGGGGAGTGTAAACTACCAGGGGAGGAAAAGTTATTTTCCTTGCTTCTCTTATTAACAGAGCCACTGTTACAATTGCTGGTAAACACATAGGCTAACCCCGACTGATTGGATCTAAGATCTTTGAAGCCTATAGGCTTTCTTTTGTCTGCCCATTCCTGAGTCAGGACTCCCTGTGTTGTTTGTTTACTCACATTCACAAACAACTGGAATTCTTTATTCGTATCTGGTAGAGTTAGTACCGGGGCAGTCATAAGAACAGTTTTTAATTTCTGGAAATTAGACTCATCCTGTTCAGTCTACTTCAGCCTGTCAGTGTTTAATCTTTCATACAAAAACTTCACTTTTTCACTGAAACCCTCAATCCACTGCCTGCAATATCCCAAGAGCCCTAGAATTTGTCTAATTTGCCTTTTTGTTTTTGGTGCAGGCAATGCAAGGATGCCTGCTACCCTCTCCGGGTCTAATTTTTTCTTGAGATATCCAATGTCTGAGGTATTTTATTTTTTATTTCAGGCTCTGTGAATTGCAGCTTGGATTTTGATACTTTCAAACTTTTCTTTCTTAGAAAGTTTAACAAGGCAATCGTGCTTTTCTTCACACTCTCTTCAGTCGGTCCAGCTATTAGCAAGTCATCTACATACTGTGAAAGCTTTGTCCTGTCCTCAAGAGCAAATTGGGTTAACATTTGTTCTAAAGCTTGTCTGAAAAGGTTCGGAGACTCCACAAGCTCCTGGGGGAGGACCGTCCACCTTAGCTGTTGCTTACGGTTTGTATCTGGGTCCTCCCACTGAAATGCAAAATAATCTCTACTCCTTTCATCCAGAGGGCAAGTCTAAAAAGCATCTTTCAAATTAATCACACTATACCACACATCTTCTGGTGTGAGTCTATTTAGTAAAGTATAGGGGTTGGCCACCACCGGGAATCTAGTCCGGGTCCTAGCGTTTACCGCTCGTAGGTCCTGGACTAATCGGACGCTACCATCCGTCTTTTTTACAGCCAGGATGGGGGTGTTGTGTTGAGACATGCAAGGCTCTAAAGTACCCCCGTTTAGGAGGTCATCAATTATTTGTTTCAACTCCCTTCTCCCTTTGAATGCTATACTTCAGGGTTTATTTTCTCCTCATTTTTAGGAGTCAACTTAAATATTTTCACCACCAATTCAGAATTTTTAATCATGATATTAATTCTTAAAGTGACAATCATGTCTTTCCCCAACAAATTGTAATCTGCTTCTTCTACTAATAGTAAATTTTCTAAGCAAATTTTATTTTCAGATTCTATTTCCACATTTTTTATTACAGGCACTTCAAAGGGGTCTCCCTTTGCACCGATTACAAAAACTTTTTCTCTGCTAGCCACACATCCGTATGGCAATTTCCGCAGGGTACTTCTCTCTGCCCCAGTATCTACAAGAAAACTTACTTCCTGTCGTTGTGGGCCCACTTTTAATTTTATCAAGGGCTTCTTGGATGTTCTGGTCCCCAAATTAAAGAGCCCCTGACACTCCTAATCCTCTTGAAAAATTTTCTCATCTTTTATTCTTTGTTTACAATTCCGCTGAACGTGTCCTACCTTTTTACAGTAGTAGCATTCCGGGGGTTCTCTCCGTGGGGCCGGGGCTGCCCAGTGAGAACCTCGACTTTTTCCAGGTAGTGTTTTAAACTTACCCTGCATCTGTTCTTGTTTCTGGATCTCTTTTACCGCAGTTACTAAAACTTTAGCCTGCAATTTCTGCTTCTCATCTTCTCTCCTCATGTATACTTTTTGAGCTTCCCTTAGGAGCTCCTGGAGGCTTTTATCTTGCCACTCCTCGATCTTTTCTAATTTTCTCCTAATGTCTTCCTAAGATTTAGCAACTAATTGTGTTTTTAACAGAACCTCCCCCACAGGAGAGTTCGGGTCAGTCCCAGAGTAAACCTGTAAACTTCGCCGTAATCTCTCGATCTATTCAGTGGGTGGTTCCTCTTTTCCTTGACATTCTCTAAAAATTTTGCTAACATTCTGGCCCCTAGGGACCGCTTCTCTTATACCTTGTACAATCATGCTCCTTAAATCCATCATGTTCCGTCTGCCTTCCTCCGTCTGTGCATTCCAGCTCGGGCTTACACTAGGCTATTTCTGGTTACCTGGCGTCCCCTGTGGATTGCGTCTGTCCCAGTCTCTGATACCGGTTTGTTTAATCATCTCTCTTTCTTCCTGATTAAACAATGATCTCAGGATTGCCATAAGATCGTCAAAGGTATAAATACTACTCCCTAAAAATTCATCTAACCTCTCAGCCACCCTAAAAGGGTCATCTAACAACCGCCCCATCTCTTTTTAAAAGCTCTTACATTTCCAGAGTTAAGGGGTACATTCACAAAACCGATCACTCCCGGGGCCGTCGGTACTTCCCTAAGAGGGAACAACCGGTGCCCCTCTTCGCTCTCTCCCCATTCATTATCTATCATTCTCGCTCTTAAACGGGTTCTACTTGCGGGAGGGGAATTGGTGATTGTGGGTTGCCTCCCTGTTATCAATTGTGGGAATTCTGCCGCCACCCGGTTGAAGGGAGGAGTCCCCTCCGTTGTATGGGAGGGTCCCGGTGGCGGCTGGACCGGCAGGGACGGATAGGGTGTTCCCCAGCCTTGCGCAGAAAAAACCTCCGAGGAGGTTGCTGCGGTTACGGTGTTTACAGGCGGGGAAAGGGGAAGGGCTGCCGACCTTGCTGCTGGCCCCGACTCTCCCGCTTGAGACATACGTATCTCAGTGGGTTGGTCTCGGGGGCCCAAGGGTGCTGAGGGCACCACCTGATCTGCAGAGGAAGGTCCTGCTGGTCCTCGATACGGGGGTGGTAAGTGATCGAGGGGTTCCCAGGACTCAGCTCTTAATTCACGTTTTTCTTTTTGTTTTATTGGAAATAGCCCTACTCTGACATTTACCCAGAGTTTAGCGTATTCCTTCTCCTCAGGATCTGAGGGGACCTTGTTCTCCACATAGGAGAACAACTTGTTACACGTCTATTTTTCAAATGTGCCTAACACTGGCCAAGTGAGGTGACTTCTCAACTCCTGTCCTCCCCAAACCTCCATACAATAATGTATTAATTTCTCCTTTGATTTCCCCTTCCTCTGGGGACAATCTTCCCAGTGTTTTAGCATCCACCCCAAGGGACTTTTTAGTGGGATGTCTGGTGATTCCTCCCCCTGATCGGAGGAATCTTTTCCTGTGCTTCTTCCTTGAAGCTTACTCTTTTTCTGCCCCATACTTCGCAAATATATTCTTACCTTTCTTCGACTTCTCCGGGAGTCGATATCAGTTTCTGCGTTGTGTACTTAGGAATCAAAATTTGCCGATACTCACCTTTCAGCGAGCTGAGCTGAGGTCTCTTGTAATCGGAACTTTTGATTCTTCCCTGGACCTCTCCCTGGGTCCGTTACTAAGAGGGTTTACCAGCCTCGAGCTCGACAAGACGTCCCTTCCCCTCTTAGTACCTTGCGATCAGTTCCCGAGACACCCTTTGGCCTCAGGTTTTACGAGTGTGTGTCGAGGGAAAAAAAACTTTCACTCTGTATCGCTTCCTTCGCGGCCGGCCAATTCCCTCGCGGGAGGATGGAAACGCGACCTTGAAGTCCGCACTCGCTTCGTGATCAGATCACGTCTCACATACTCGCCCGATCGCCCGCTCAACCAGCAGTACTTACAGCTATTTTCCTGCGTGGGTGTCCTTGTGCGCACTAGACGTTTTACGAGCAAAGTAAGCCGCGGCTTCCCGAAGGCTCCGTGCCTTCCGAGCTCTCCGATCCGGATTTTTCCTTTTTATTGTGGTTTTTACCTCTGCCTAAATTTGGTTCGGATATCGGAATGAACTACGGGGGTTCTCAACTCACCAGGCCGCCAAAATCAGCGGGGGTACCCGTCCTGGGCAGCGAGATTCCCCGCAGTTTCTCCGATCCGAGTCACGGCACCAATCTGTTATAAATGCAAAGGCAGATTTGGGTTAAATAAAAACAATTTATTATAAAACTATTTCTATAAAAAAATAAACAATGAGGAAAAACCACAATAAAACAAACAGCGCAGCGCTGGGTGGACAGGGGTCTATACCCAAAGGTATAGGTGTTCCCAAATCCACGAAGGAGGGTAGACTGTCTGGGGTTTTTATAGGGATTTTTAGCCTTGAGGCCAAATTCCAGGCAGGCACCATTCATCAACGGTCCTTGATTGTTGTATGAATTGATTTCCTGGCGTTGGAGAATAGAGTCAAATGGACGTCCGGACCGAGTCTCCTCATATGTAAAGAAGTTCTGGGTGGTTCTTGATTTCATTGTGGTTCAGGCCATCTGGATGGGATGGTTGGATCCGGGTTGGAGCTGATGGATATCTCGGCTGGATTTTTCCTTTTGTCTACCTGATGGCTTCCCCCAACGGTAGCCTGCAAGGCGGGGTGTTCAGGTCCGGTGATGAGTATCTCGTCGGAGCCTCTCCTTGTTGGCTTGATGTTTCGTGTCCTGTCTATTCTTTCCCGTTGATGGGCACCGAGCCTGTCCCTGTCAGCTTGATGAGTTTTGTCCTGTCAGCTTGATGAGCCTTGTCCTGTCTATTCTTTTTCGTTGATGGGCGCTGGCTAGGATCGTTATCCTTTGAGTGGGAATTCGTGGCTAGATCTGGGAAGGGCTTGTGTGTCATACTGTACTTTATATTTTATATCATTATTGTTATATACATTTATTTAGATTTCTACGAATTTTTACAAGTTCATTTCTCACAATAGCCATCTCGGCCTGGCTCCTTTCTTTGTTTAGCTTAATCATTCGTGTCCTGCTTTTTCTTTCAGGCTGATGAACGTCGCCTAGGGTCGTTACCGCCTGAATGGGTAGTTACTGCTGGGTTTGGGGAAATTCTTCGGCCACACTATATTTTATATACTTTTTACATTGTTATAAATCTAGTTATATACTTATTTATTCTTTCACGAATTTTTATCCAAGGTTACATTTATCACACCTGCTTCTGCGGCACTGGCCACGCTGCAGGAGACCATTCCCTAAAAACCACTACCCCAGTTCAAACTCCCAAGTTAATTCATTTTTCAGCTCCATCTCCTACCCCTTCTCCCACCAATTACCTCCCTCCTTTCCCTCCTAATAGCCCTTGGAGAGCAAAAAATGGAGGAGACAACATGGCTGGGCCCCCCCCAAGTGCTCCACAGGATACCCAGGGGTCACAAAATGGTGGCAACCGCATGGTTGACCACTCGACTGGTGCTTCTTCTTCCCACAATCCCCTCTCCCTCTCAACTTCTTCCTCCCCAAGGACCCTCCCTGTCCTGGTCCCCCAGACCCTTCCCTCTCCACCTCAGCCCCACCTCCCAGGGGTGTCCCCTCATATGTCACCCTGCCTCTGACACATCCTACCCCCTCTGCAGCCCCACCTACCCTCTATCAGTTGCTGTTTCCCACGCCCCTCCCTCCAGTTCCCACAGTGTGGAGACAGGAAAGGATGAGTGGAGAAACAAGAACCTGGGACAAGGGCCTGCTCCACTTGCTGCCCCTGTGGTTTTTAATGGTCGTGGAGAAACATGACCAGAATGGAATCCTTTCTCATTCCAAGTTAAGAAGGATCTTTGTAAAACCCTAAATGATTTTGGAAGAGAAAGTGAATTTTTCAAAAGTCTTTTAAAAGCAACCATCTCCTCCAACCAATTGGTCTCATACAATCTAAAAGATTTGTTTTCGTGCCTTCTATCCCCAAGAGATTATTTGTTTTGGGAAGGGGCATGTTAAAGGTTGTTGAGGGCCCTTCAAATTGAGTTAATACAGAGCATGTCCGGTGCTCTGGATACAATTGGGAATATAATTACATTGGGCCATTTTTGTGGAGAAGGAGAATGGAGTCAAGCCAAGGATCAGGCCCGAGTACTACCAGGGCCAGTCCTAGTAGAAATAAAAAAGGCTGCAGAGAAAGCATTCCTTACAGTTCCTTTCCCGGAACCCTCTATTCCACATGCCCAAATTAAACAATCCTCTGATGAATGATTTGTAGATTTTATAAATAGATTAAAGGCACAGATTGAAAGACAAGTGAGAAATACCACCCTGCACTCGGACCTGCTATTGGAGTTCACCCAAGCCAATGCCAACAAGGCCTGCCAAGCACTGATCAGAGTGCTGCCAAAGGACCCACCACCTACCTTGACAACTCTGATCGAGATGTGTACAGACGTGGTCACCACCCAAGTACCAAAGACCGGGGACCCCAAGAAAACGCTGGGGAGGACTGTAGCTGCAGCTGTACCAACTCTGCCATTACCTGCAATGCCGAGAGGACCACTTACCTGTCACCGCTGTGGACAAGCAGGGCATTTTGCAAAATTCTGCCTCGTGCCATACCCTAAAAAGCCGGGACAGGGAAACAAAGAAAAATGAGGGGAACCTCAAAATCAAAAAAACTAATAAAACCTGCTCCACACAAAGATACAAGTGGAGCAGGGGTCACAGGGGGAGAGAGGACTGGACATGACAACACTAGTGAATGTGACACTTCTCACCAGATTGACTTCTGCCACCGAAATAACACCAGGTTCAACAAAGTATGGCAACCTCAATTATCACTCAAGTTGATTAACATTAAAGATCATTTTTTCAGGTCCTGCCACTGGACGGTTGTTTCCGTTGACCTGCTGAGGGAAAAATTGATTCCGGGCCTGAACTGTAAGCTCCTTGTCATTTGGGACACCAAAAACACACCCCCAGAGACTGAGATCTCTCCAGTCACCCTTTCAGCTTACTTGGACGGACTCATCCTCCTGGCACGATGCATTCACCCACCATTTTACCTGGCCAAAGAGCAAGTCATCGCCTAAGCCATCCCCATTCCATCGGGAATCCCAGTAGATGACATTGCACCTCAAATCTACTGGGCTCAGGTAGTGGGTGAAAACAAGCCCATCATTTCGTGTCACTTAAAAAAAGGCAGTGAAGGCCTAGGAATGACAGGCATGATAGACACAGGCAGTAACGACTGTCACCCCTGAAAGGAGATGGCCGTCGCAATGGGAACTGCAACCTATGGTGAGCCACATCCAGGGCATAAGGGGTGCCCAATTGGCCAAAATATCAAAGGAGCCCATAGAAATTAGGGGATCCGATGGGCAAGTGGCTTCTGTACACCCAGTCGTCACTGATTTTCAGGTTCCCCTGTGGGGAAGAGATGCCATGTTGCAATGGGGGGTAAGCATCGAAATCCCAAAAACCCCTCAGGATTTTTGATTGTGGGCACTGTGGAATGCCCTACTCAGAAACTCTATTGGACCACTGATTCACCAGTTTTGGTAGATCAGTGGCTGCTCAGTAAAGAGAAGTTAAAGGCACTCAATCAGCTTGTGGAAGAGCAACTAGCTCAAGGAAACATTGAGCCAACTTTTAGCCTTTGGAACATCTGGTGTTTGTCATCAAAAAGCCGGGGAAAGACAAGTGGAGGCTCATTCACGACCTCAGAGAAATTAATAGTCATTGTAGAAATGGGGTCTCTTCAACCAGGAATGCCTTCCTCTGCAATGCTCCCCCAAAATTGGGAATTGGCTATAATTGACATCAAAGATTGCTTTTTCAAAATTCCCCTAGACCCTGCAGATGCCCCTAGGTTTGCTTTCTCAGTACCTACTATCAACCAGAAAGCCCCAATGAGAAGTTTTCACTAGAAATCTTTCCTTCAAGGGATGAAAAATTCACCTACCATCTGCCAGTGGTATGTTGCCTCGTTGTCTCCTGTGCGTGCCGAAGTGGGAGAAGCCATCATCCTGCATTATATGGATAATGTGGTCGTGTGCGTCCCCCATGACAAATTACTACAGTTCACACTTGACTGTATAATCAAAGTTTTAAAAACTGCAGGACTCACCCTCCAGGAGGAAAAAGTGCAAAGTGTAACTTTTCTCTAAAAAATATTTTTTCTCTTTCTCTGATTCTGCTGCATTTCTTCTTTATTTTCTCTCTCTTCCTAGATTTCTCAGCCTCATTTGGACTGAATTCTTTTGGGATCCTCCCTTGTGGGGAGCCCTGCTTATATCAGTTCTTTAGATTTGAAGAAAACTCCCGAGCTCGTTAGAATCTTGTTTCTCATGTTTATTAGAAGGTCATCACAAAACTTGGCAGGTCTCTCTAGACTAACTGCACAAGGTTAAATCTTTACAATCTGGTACATTTCCTTCTTCTGATGGTACAACAAGGCCTTGTGGCTCACCCTGTGCTTGAAAGCACAAAATGGCCCTGAATTACGCAGTGCTTTTATCTTTATACCTATTTTTACCCAATTAACAATAGACAGGTACATTATTTTTCTTAATGACCCAATAACCTTCTGTGCTACACTGAGGTATTTTCTGTCCAATCACTTACTATTACCCAAAAACCTCTAAGAGAAGAACATGAAGAAGAAGAAAGATAAGAGACAACACCCTAAATCCTCCATCTTGTCTCCTGTTCTCTAAACTAACTTTTTCACCCAGTGACTTAAGAAAACTTTCTAATCTACACACTTTTAGCTTTTTCTAACTTTAACATTTGTTTTCATGTATCACCATGAAAACATGCTCATGAATTTCATATTATATGAAATTCAGTGTTTTTCTGGATCTTAGAACTAAGTATCAGAAACAAGGGCACACACTCTGTATCCCAGACTCCAACACAAAGGATGCCTCCTTGGAAGTACTTGGGTCTGGAAATCACTGCAAGGACCATTCATTCCTCAAAAACTGGCTTTTAAGAGTGATCCCAAAACTTTAGCAAATCTGCACTCCCTGTGTGGGACTTTGAATTGAGTCAGGCCTTGGCTAGATATTACTACCAATGACCTAGCCCCTCTTTTCAATTTATTGAAAGGGGGAGAAGCATGGACCTGATTTTCTCTGAGCCTGAGAGAATTACAGCCTGTCAGTGGCTGATCTGTTCCCAAGAGAAAGTTTCTTGGTGACCTGTAAGCAAGAAAAAACCTATTCAATCATCAGCAAAGGATCTTTTTGAAATGAGTACCACTGAAAAATGAGACCATACAATCTCAGTTTTTCTCCAAAAACTGCAAGGAAAAAGGGTTTGTCTGGAACATAATGGTGCACTTGTCTGTTCTGTAAAGAATCAGTATGTTGTCTATAAGTTGCTAACACTTCTGTGAGCATCTTTCTCCATTTGAATTCCCATAGCATATATTGTGAGTCTGTTAGAGTTGCACTAGCAAGATTTTTACAGTCATTTGGTCTGTGTATCCTTCCAGAGTACTTTTCAACAGCTGTTTAAAATGTGGTGAGGAAATACCGTTATTTTTCACAGCTTTTCTTATTTCTTTGATTTTATGAGATAGAATAGGAGCCCATTTCCAAAGACTACCGGGCTGTAGCCTAAATATCACTGGCATAGCTAATAGATTAAGGCTTTCCTCTTTGCAAATTTGGCGTCTCACTTCTTGCCAGTCTGTCAGATGAGGACTGTTAAAGCTGTTCTGGGTGCTCGGCGGCGGTGGCAAGTGCGACGCAGAGAAGTTAGGCAGGAGCGAGCAGGCCGTCAGGCTGGGCGGTGGGATCACGGCGTATAGATTCAGCAGCAGCGGCGGCGGCTGCTGTTGCTGCTGTTCCGCGGTGTCAGGCAGGGTTGGGGACGCGGCAGACGCGGACGAGCACAGTGCCGGCGTCGGCGTCGGGGCGGAGACGGGCGGCAGCGGCAGCGGCAGCAGAGGCGGCTGCAGCTCAAAGAGGCATGGTGGGAGTGAAGAGTACTGTGCCATAGTGAAAGATGGCGGCGGCGCAGGCGGGGTTTCATGCCTGTCCTTTCTCTCCCCCTCCGCGGCTTGAGGAGCTGGCACGGGGGGACCCAGGAGTGGTAGTGTTGGCGGTAGCATTGGCGGTGGAAGCTGTGACTGCGCATGCATGGATGACGTCGGCATCGCGGGGTGGCATGGGGGAGTGGTGTAGGGGAGCGGGAGCTCTGAATTGGGCAGCTTGGCGGTGCACGGGATCGCTTTGTTAGGCAGCGGTGGCACCAGGGCTGCTGGCTCTACGGATGCCGCGAAAGCGGCGCTTGTAGGGGGCCAAGGCGGAGCGGGTGGCCTGTGGGGGGGGTCGCTAGGTCAGCGGGCGGTTGGGTTGACGCGGCTGGCGTCTAGCGCTGTAGAGGCAGCGGCTGTAACGAGCAGCGGATTTCCAGGAGGGACGGCTGAAGGCGGGACCGCTGGAACCGGTAGCTCTGTGGCGGGGGTGCTGGGGACTGGGGTGCTGGGGACTAGGGTGCAGGGGTGGCAGGGGGTAGGGAGCGGAGCTGTGAGGACTGCTATGCCGAGGGTGGGTGGGGCAGCGGGGCTTGGAACCGCGAGGGTGGTGCGGGTGGGCGGGACCGCGGGGACCACGATGTGGGGGGGGGGCGGGGCCGCAGCGGCGGCGGGGCTTAGGATCGCGAGGACGGTGATATGGGGCGGGACCGCAATGCCAGGGAGAACTGGAACAGCAGGGGGAGGGCGAAGTCGGGGGGGGCGGGGCTCTAGGGCAGGGAAGGCGGGGGGAGGGATGGTGAAATCGGAGCTTGTGAGGGTTGGGGCAGAGGGAACGGGAGCTGCTGGGTGCGGGGGGGAGGCGGGGCGGCAGCGAGGGTCACGTGGTCGGGGGGTGGGGACATGCAGGTCGAGGCGAGGGAAAGGGGAGTCACACCGGCCGGGGTAGGGAAAGTGGGGAGCGGGGCACAAGAAATGGGAGTTGCGGGGTACAGGCGGCTCGGTGCAGGTTGTGCCCTTGCAGCGCACATTTCAACGAGTGCTACACAGGCTGGGAGCAACTCAGCAGCCGCCATTTCTCGGCGGGAGATATTATTAAAAAACTTATTTCCAACTGTGTCCCAGAAATCTTTGCTAAAGACTGCTCAACGGTCAGCACTTAGGAAGTTGACTAAGGTCCAGGCTAGGAGGTTTTTTAGCTCTTGTTTAGGCAAATTACTTGGGCTGGATTTCAGTAAAAATTTCAGTTGCTTGTATAGCTCTTTGTCTGGGGCTGAATAGCCCTGACCCATAATTAGACCAGTTTGTTACTCACCTGCATGCTGACAAAGCAGGCTCATCCCTCAGAGCTCCGGCGATGGGTGCTGGCCAGGCACCTCCTTCCGTGCTCTGCGACTGTTTCCCTCCTCGCTCAGGGAGTCGCGGGTGTCTCCACTCTGCTCCGGTGTGGGTGCTACTTGGTAACACTCACCCGTTCTCAACCACGCTGCGGAATCTTCTGAAAGCTACGGTTTGGACGCTGCTTAGCAACGTGTCTCCGTGCTTGAAGGCTGCAGTGGAAAACTTTTAAAGAGTTTGGGGCACAGACATTGTGTGGCAACACTCACCCCGTGCTCAACCACACAGTGGCTTCCCCATATAGCCCAGGTGAGACGTTGCTTGGCAATGCCATCCCATGCTAGGAGGCCCCGCTGAACACCAGGGGTACAGATGTTGCTTGGCAACGCTTGCCCTGAATTCAACCACGCGGCAGCTCACCTCTAAAGACCAGGTGCCGACGCTGCTTAGCAACGGCCGGCCTGTGCCAGAGGGTGCCGCGAAACAGGTTTAAAGAGTCTTGGTATTGCGGTGCTTAGAAGCGCAAACCATACTCGAGACGGCCTTAAAGGGTGAAAAACCAGTCTTTTTAGTTACCAGTGATGGAGAAGTGTCTCACCGATGGAGAAGGTGTGGAGGGGCTTCCGTTGGGCGCCAGTTACTCATGTACAAAACACGCTCACGGTGAGAGACTTCACCAGGGTCAGGCTGTTCAGGTATAAGCAGTTTATTATTTAGGTAGAGGGTGGAAAAGATCCGTTTATGCTGCCAGGCACAGCATAAACATGGTCAGAGAGGGAGAGAGAGAGAGTGGAGAGACAGGTCGGAGAGCATGAAGGCTGAAGGTAATTAAGAGGGTAGAGAGAGAAGGGTAAGAGCGGGGAGTAAGAAAGGAAGTTAAGAGAGGGGAAGAGAGCAAGTTAAGAGATTAAGAGAAAGTAAGAGTAAGAGCGGAGCTTAAGAGAAGGTAAGTTAAGAGAGCGGTCTTGTTACAATACATTATATATTTTTCTATAGTAAATATTCTAATTCCCAGTAACCAACCACTACATGACACACATACTAAAGAATTTACATATAGCTTATAAGAACTACTACATTACCATACAGTGTTACATTTTAAACTCTAAAAGCTACTTTTCAAATTCTTCTCTTGCTGCTTGACCTTTGGATTCACTGTCAGCAGAAGGGTATTGTTCAATCAACAGGGATTCTCCTTCAGCTGGCTAGGCTATTGTTCTCTGGTTATATAGTAACTAACACGCAGTATCCTATAGCTCAAAGCTAGTTTTCAATTCTATTTCGATTCTAGGTTTCATATTTTCAGAATCTTTTGCTAAACAATCAGATTCATAGGGTTTCCCTGTTTCATCTTCCCCAACAGCCCCCTTCGCTGAAGCCTGCATTAAAGACTCTCTGCAGAACGCCACATGGTCTTTCTGTCTCTTGTCTGCATTGGCTGGGGTAACCCCTGAACAGAGCTGGCTGGGCTGAACAGAGCTGATCACAGAGCAGAAATCTCTGCTAAAAGAGCTGATCACCGAAGCCTTTGCCCGTGCTCCAAGGGTTACCCCTGGCTGAAGGCTGCCTGCAAAATCCCGGACTGCGGCTCTGTCCCCTGGGACAGCCTGACTATCTGGGCTTGTTGCCAGCAGAAGCTGGGGGTTGGACAGGCTCCCAGGACCCAGCCAGCAATACACAGGGACAGTGTTCCTCTGCCCTCAAGATCTCTGTTTTGAAGCACGCCTACCTTTCCTGGACTCCTTTGATTTTAAAGGCCTCTTCCCAAGGAACTCTCTGAGTAATTCTCCTAAGTAGGCCAAAGTCTGCCCTTTGGAAGTCCAATGTAAAAGTCTTATTGATGTTCCTCCTGATTTCACCAAATATTGAGAACTCTACAATTTCATGATCACTATGCCCCAAGTGGCCTCCAACCACCACATCTCCCACCAGCCCATCTCTATTTGTAAACAACAGGTCTAACATTGTCCCTCCCCTGGTGGGCTCACACACCAGCTGTGACAAAAAGTTGTCCTCCACACACTCTAAGAACCTCCTGGACTGCCTCTTTTCTGTTATGTTAAGCTCCCAGCAGATGTCTGGTAGGTTAAAGTCACCTACAAGAACAAGGGCTGGTGATCCTGAAACGTCCTCCAGCTACCTGTAGAATAAGTTGTCCGCCTCTTCTTCCTGGTTGGGGGGGTCGATAACAGACTCCCAGCAGGATGCCAGCCTTATTGGCCTTCCCCTTAATTCTTACCCATAGGCATTCAACTTCAACCTCATTAGTTTCAATACCCCTGGCATCAAAAGCCTCCCTAATATAAAGGGCCACCCCTCCACCTCTTCTTCCTCTCTTGTCTCTTCTGAAGATCTTGTAGCCATTCAGTGCAGCACTCCAGTTATGTGAGTTGTCCCACCATGTTTCTATGATGGTGACTACATGACAGCTTTGCTGTTGTTCCATGGCTTCCAGCTCTTCTTGTTTGTTACCCATGCTCTGTGTATTAGTATACATGCACTTCAGCTGAGCTGCTGATTTCACCCCTGACTCTGGCTGAACACCCCTAGGCTTGCTTCTGGAGAGCCCAGTTGCATCCTGTTCCTCTTTCAAACTTAGTTTAAAGCCCTCTCAATGAGTTCCACCAGTTCATGGGCTAAAATCTTTTTGCCATTAATAGACAGATCGATGATATAGAACTGTAACTCACGTTTTCCATTTTTGCTTTTTCACTACTGGAGCAATTAGTGTAGTTGCTGTGG
The DNA here is from genome assembly GCF_049639895.1 of Pseudopodoces humilis. NCBI lineage: Eukaryota > Metazoa > Chordata > Aves > Passeriformes > Paridae > Pseudopodoces > Pseudopodoces humilis. Next base: position 4,676,250 of record NC_142211.1, on the reverse strand, counting down.
TTTTGTGAGAGACTAAAATGTTATGGTTAATGGCTTAAACATTGTTTTGAAGGACTTTTTGCACATTATGGCCAAACTGTATAAAGAAGCTGTGACCACCAAAGCTTATCCCCCCTTGAATATGCCTCCTGAGGGGAACTTCGGGCTGTGAGTTAGGCTGCCTAAGGAAGTTAAGATAAAAGTGACAATACTGTCCAATTATCTCAGTTCTAGGGAGAAGTAAACAAGGCTGAGGTGAAACAGAGAAATTAAGAATTAGGAATCAAGGATCAGGAAATGCTTTGACTAGAAGGAAGGGGGGGGGAGGCTGACAAAACCGTGTGAAATGCTTACTACTACCAGGAAAGTGGTATCCTTAACACTCAGGGGAAACTGGATATTCTCAAAAAGGGACATAACAGATTCAAAGGAGAAAGAAAGGAAAGGCTGAAAAGCCTCATCCCCTGCTCTTCCTGTGACAAACTGGGTGCAATTACCAATAAACCCCCAAAATGTGCTACTGGGACTGGGAGGCAGGGTTGGACGAAGAAACCATAAGCCAAACATACCTGGCAGAAACTTCAGTACTGTAGTGGTTTAGATTTGTTAATTTTGTTTCCCGGCCAACGCACCAAATAAATGTCATGGTTTTAAAGCAGTAACTAAAAAATTACTAGAAAACTTACTTATTTCTTGCTGTGAGATATGGATTAGAACAAAAGCAAAACAGGCTTAAAACTTAAAAGGAATAAAGCAAGTTTATTAACAGAACTACAAGAATAAGAAAACCAGAATAACTTCCAGAAAACCTCTTTCTCCCCCACTACCTAACCATTCCTTTGTTTACATGACAACATAGAGACAAAAAACTTGGAACTTTGGTGTTTAAATTAGTCCCAGTTCTTGTTAGAGTCTTTTTATCAGTCTTTGTAGAGAAAAAGAAGTCTTCTGCTAATCTATGGAGTTTTTAACAAGAAAACTATTTCTGTTATAGCTTTCTATTTCTCTGATGCCAGCTGCCCGGAAAAAATCTGTCATCAGTCCACTCCTCCCATTTCACATCACTCTGAGGTGTGTTATGGGTCAAATGAGTCTAGGGATGTCATTTCTAAGGATGAGTTATTCAAAGGCAAAAGTTCTCTTCATCTGTTTTTGTGAGCCTCCCTGGAAACAGAAGTTTTCTCTTTGCCTCTCAAAAGGCAACAAATCTTCAACTATTACTTCTCTCTCTCTCTGTTTTAGTATCTCACAGCATCACAATCACTTCACTTTTTGCTCAAAATCCACACTTTGAACACTCCATTCCTACCAATATACTCTGTCATGAATTAAAGGAGCTCTTTTTCAGAACACTATTGTCCATCTGCATAGCTTTAACAGAAAAATATTTCAGCTTGATTAAAGCATCTCCTTATACTCTCTTCCTCATCTAAAACTTCACTCTTTTCTTCACTGTTTTTGATGGTTTTATGATGTCTTCTTCATGTTATCTCTCTCTCTCATCCTTCTCTCTCTCTCAGAAAAAGGAGTAATCTGTAAGTTTTATCCAGGTAGTAAAAGAGTTAAAGTCTGGGAAAAGCTGCAGATGTTCATGGTGTCAAGTTTCAGTTCAGCAGCAGAAACTGCAAACCAAGCCAGGCCGGCCAGCTCCGTTTCTTCCCCCCCCCACCCCCCCACCCCCCCCCCCCGCCCTTTGCGGCCTTTGTCCGGCCTGGAGGGGGGGGAGGAGGTTAAGCCTGTTACCTCGTCAGAAGCCGGAAACCAAAGAGAACAAGAGAGCCCTGGCTTTACATCTTAAGGTGGTGTTCACAAGTTGATCTCACTTCTCAATGTTTAAAACCGCCGCCAATTCTCAGAAATGACCGATAATTGGTCAGGAGAAAAGACTCCCATCAGCCTCCAGCAGCTTCAACTTCCTCAGCTCCCAAAGCTATCTTAAAGGTAAAGTCACCCCATGAAAAGTACTTTTATGAACTTCCTATAAATCATTATCACCGACCCCAGCACAATAACTATTCTAATCCGTGCCCCTCTACTGTAAAAGAGGTAAAAGAAAGGTATTAAAACCTTTTGGATGCTAACTCTGAAACAGAGAGCATGTGAAACTGCAGGCCACATAGCTTTCTCAGTCTTGCCTGAGAAAGTGGCCTGGGAATTCATAAGGAGGATTTAAAACAATCCTCAGAGACAGAAAACAGCCTTGCAGGTGCTGTTTGTCTGTTCCTTGTTTTCTTTGCAGGAGAAGGTCGGGGGGTGGTGTGCCCCACTGACCAATGATGGTGATGTAGTAGTTTGCTAACCAATAAGAGTTTCCTTTCTATACTTTCCACGTATCAGTCTATAAAAAAGACCTGAAGTAATAAACTAAGAGAAAATTCTCCTGATTGACTCCTAGAGAGTCTGTGTCGTTCAATCTTGCCGTTCCTAATAGAGCGACAAAACCTCAAAAAAGTCTGAGGACCAGAACCACATGAAGGCCTCCACCCAGAGATACATTATGCATCCAAACAACATGGCTACTGACTAATACAGAGTAAGTACAACCAAAATACAATTAGTAATCAGTACAGGTTTTTCCACTTTCTCAGCCTCATGTTGGGCGCCAAGAACTGTATTTGTCCTAGTTTAGGGCAAATTTGGGAGAGAACCTCCAAATGGGGTTCCCCCAGGAAAGCAAAATTCAAACAACCCCTTCCCCCCAACTGGTTCGGGAAAAAGAGATTTCCTTGGAGAGAAGTGGAAAAAACTGTTTTTTTAACATAAATTGAATAATATTAAACAATAAAACCTCTCACTGTTCGATGGGATGAAAAATCTAGGAAGAAAAGTCCTTTTCATGTGGTGTAGCTCGGCCCACTCAGGTTCTTATCAGTCCCTCCTGCGCTGGAAAGTGCCAAGGCCCAGGCCCCGGTGGGCCACAGGTGTGAGCTCTTGGGGTTTGTCTGCGTGTTTTTCAGTCCAGAGCAGGTTTGAACAGATTCAAGAAAAAAGGAAATAAAGTCCAGGGAACTCTTCTGCCTCAGCTAGCTAAAACTAACTAAAAGCTAAAGAGAAGCTCTGTCCTTCTGTCTGTCTGTGCTGCAGACATCACAGTCCAGGAGCAGGATGTGGGGGAGTGATGTTTTCTTTCAACACAAACTGTGTGCTTCCTCTTCCCCCCCTTTGGTCTCAGAGCCAGTCTTAAAGGTGCAGAACTTAATATATAACATAAACCAGGCGATTGGAGATACCAGTATCATAAAGTCACCCCAGTGCATTCTCCCACAAGAACAGGAAGAGAGTAAGGCTACAAGGTAAAATAAAGACCTAGAGTGCACAAACAGGATGCAAGGACAAAGGCACCATAAGATAAGAGGGTACTTTGGACCCCTAAGCCCAGAAAAATGGTATCGAAATCTGGAAAATGGTCAAAGGACTAAAAGGAACATGTGCAAAGAGACAAGGTGAAAAGTTCAACTGAGAGGAAGATTGCTTACTTCAGCCCAAAGACCCCCAGAGTGACCACCAGAGTGACCAACAAGGAGCAGTGAGCAGTCACAAAGAGGCGTGGAGCTAATTTCAATATGAAGCGGGGACAGGGGTAAGGAAATGAATATGTATTAGGTGTATTGTGTAACTCTAGTTTGTAGAGGTGCGTGTTTTTGGAGGAGCTATCTCTCATGCACCTCAGTGCTGAATAAATACATACCGGCTCTTATAACTTACTCTGTGAGTTATAGAGTTTTCTTGCTGCATATCAGAGGGAGAAGAATGCATTCACAAGAAAGCCAAACCCAGAAGCTGTCCTGAACATCAGCTCTGGCTGGGTTTGGGGTTGGGGAGACCATAACCCACAGACTCATTTGCTGAGACCAGGTTTGCACACAGTTCCCCTCAACCAAATGGGGAGGAGAGTTTTTGGGTGTGTGGCATAACCTCTGATCAGAGGTGTCCTAGGGTAACCATATGACGCTGTATTGTATCCCCCACTGTCTGCTTATGCTGGATATTAAGTTCTGTGCCTTTAAGATTAGATCTGAGAGTGAAGGGAGGGAAAGTGGTGGCATGCAGTTTGTGTGTACACAGCTCACTTCCTCCCCCAGATTCCTTCCTCTAAGCGTGTTGTCTGAAGCATGGATAGACGGAGGACAGCTTTCATTTGCTTTTTAAGCTAGTTTCTTGTCTGTGAGCTGAGTCAAGAAAGTTTTTCCTGGGACGGTGGCTTTTTCTGGAACTGTTCAATTTTTCTCCGATCCGGGACACCAAGACAATCTCCCTGGGCTCCCCCCCAAGGTGCACGCCTAGCCTGGACGCCGGGCCTGAACCCTGGAGAGACTGAGCGAGACCAAGACACCCACAAAAAGACTCTGAACTACAGAAGGACTCTGAATTTGCCATCTCTTCAGAGCAATGAGAGATTTCATTGCTTAATATTATTAATTTTCTCATGTTTGTGAATTTGCTTGTTAAATAAACAGGTTTTTTTCCATTTTCTCCAAGAAGATCTTTGTCCCAAAACGTTTGGGGGAGGGGCTGCTGAAATCTGCTTTTTTAGAGGAGACCCCTCTGGAAAGTTTCCTCACAAATTTTGTCTCAAACGGGGATAAGAGGCAATTAACACCCATCCTCCCTTACACAAACTGGCTCAGTTGTAAAATCCCCCACCCCGAGAAGGACACATACACATGGGGCATTCATGTAAGAGGCAGCTGAGGTGTCATAAGCCATCAAAGAACTCCGAAGTGTCCCTGTTGAAGGTTATGATTTTTCCTTTTTTTTCTTTCTCTCAGGAAATGTTTCTCCCATTTGGTGCCTAAGAAAAGAAAAGAAAAGAAAAGTTTTTTTTCTAGCTAGAAGAGGAGGTGAGAACGTGTGAGAGAAAACAACACGGCAACACCAAGATCAGTGGAGGAGGGGGAGGAGGTACTCCAGGTGCCAGAGCTGAGATTCCTCTGCAGGCTGTGGTGATGACCATGGTGAAGCAGTCTGTCCCCCTGCAGCCCATGGGGATCGACAGGGAATGCAGAGATGCACCTGCAGCCCATGGGGGAGGTGCTCACGCTGGAGTGGGTGGATGCCTGGAGGAGGCTATGATCCAGTGTTGTCAGTATTCAGGAACACATAACCACAGAATGGTTATATGAAGGTGCTTTATTAAGAGCTCTGGGTGTCAGGGGTACACATACCAAAATCTGACCCCACTTGGTTTCGAGTTGAACATATTTTTATACTCCATTGCTGTATAGCTTACATATTAATTATTAAACTTATATTGTTCTATTGTATGCATTGATTTTACCCAAACATGGATTTCTCGTGATCCCCCTCAAACCCCTAACATAGTTTCTCATGATTCTTTAAACAATAATTATATCTAATCACATCTAACAATTGTATCATTTATCATATACTAACTACACAGGTGCAGTTTCACATGATCTTAGCAAGCACAAGGCCTAACATTTCCCAGAGCCTACTTTTTCCAGGGCTTGCCAAGCCTAACTTTCTTTCTAACTCCCCAAATTTTCTATGATTTTAAAATCTTTTACTATCAGCGTGAGACCTGGTGGAGAGAGAGGGCCCCTGCTTCCAGGCTGAAGCAGCCTGTCGTCCTTGGAGGATTGTACCCCATGGAAGAGTGACCCATGTTGCCACAGTTTTGGGAGGACTGCTGCTTGTGAGAGTGGAACCACTCTAGAGAGGTTCACGGAGAACTGTCTCCCATGGGAGGGACCCCACGGTGCAGCAGGGGAAGGACTCGGTGAGCAGTGGAAGAAAACCTCAGGTGATGAACTGACCAAAACCCCCACGCCTGTCTCCCTGTGCTGTCAGTGGGAAGGAGAGAGGGGTTGGGGGAAGAAAAGGTGTTTTTAAGGACTTATTTTACTTTTCATTTTCCTCCTCCGACTTTGTTAGTAATAAATTCACTTCGTACCTCTAAGTTGAGCCTGTTTTGCCCTTGGAGTGTTTTCTCACAGTCCTTATCTCAACTCATGGAGCCTTCATTAAATTTTTCTTTTGTTTGTCCAGCTGTGGTAGGGGAGGGTGAGCAAGCAGCTTTTGTGGGTTCCTGGCATTTGGCCAGTGTCAAACCACAACACCCCAGCATAACAAGGCCACCAGTATAAGGGCAAAGCACAGAGCCACTGTTTGTATTAACATGTTCCCAAACTCAGCAAAATAAAGAGATAAGCAGTGCAGCTGAAAAACTCCATGTCCCACACAGGAGCTTCCTACTCAATAATTACAATTTACTATAGCATGCAAAATATACATATATATAAAATTGCCTTTGTCTCACTCCACATTGCACACCAAAAAGGACGCTAGTAGGTGCACTTGGTGGGTAACATAGAAGGATGAGGAAGTCCAATGTGTACATCAAGGTGATATGTGGAAAGAAAACTATACCTCACAAAGTTATAAGACTAGGTATGAATTTATTCAGTGCTGAGGTGCATGGGAGATAGCTCCTCCAAAGACATGCATACCTTGGACACTTGGCTTTCTCCTTTTATTCTTTACAAACTAGGGTTACACAATACGCCTAATACGTATTCATTTCCTAACCCCACCTGTCCCCACTTCATATTAAAATTAGTTCCACGCCCCTTTGCAGCTGCACACTGTTCATTGTTGGTCACATTAGTGGTCATCCGGGGGTCTTTGTGATGAAATCAGCGAGATTTCCTTAGTTGAACTTTACACTTCATCTTCTTGCGCATGCTCCTTTTAGTCCTTTGACCACCTTTTGGACTTTGATACCATTCCTTCTGGCTTAGGGATCCAAAGAATCCCCTTAGCCTGTGGTGCCTTTGTCTCCTGTTTGTATATTCTAGCTCTGTATCTTATCTTGTAGTCTTGCTCCTTTTCTGCTCTTGTGGGAGCAGTAAGCATCCCATGGGGGTTTGGCAGCCTCTTCTTCTAGTCAATGCATTTATTTTATGCTTAACTCCTAATTCTTAATTTCTCTCTTTCAACAGTGTTTTAATCCTGGGTGAAAATAATCTGTGATTTGAATTATATGATGCTAGAGTTACCTGATGCTGTATGTCACCACTGCTGTGACTGTCATTTGTCAAAGGTAGCAGGAATTCCAAACCACTAGCCAAACTAGAGGGAAAAGGAAGAATTCATTGCAACGCTAAACCCTATAACCTAGCACAAAGGGACCGGGATGGGGCATGTAATGGATATACCTTTAAATTGTTGTAACCCATGATTTGAGTTGCATGTTATAGGAATTACTATAGCAGGAAACACCCAAACCAACAGAGGAAATCTCACAGGAAGCACAAGTGCAGCTGTGGTGTGATGTGACCTGAGCTGGCTTCACACAACACACTACCTCTCTTACCCTGAGTGACCACCATAACACATGGAGCCTAAAAGTCCTGGACTAAATTAATTCAGTGGAGATTTTCTGGACATTTTACAGACATTTATCAGGAGTAATCCATAGACTAAGGGAATGGTATCTGTGTATTATAGCAAAGGATGGGAAGGGGTTGTATGTGGCTCTGTTTTGGATTTATGACAATGTTGATAACAGAGGGAAATTTTAGTTATTGCTGAGTGGTGCTTAAACAGAGCACACAGAGTCAAGGCCTTTTCTGCTTCTCACACTGCCCCAGCAGAGGCTGGGGATGGCACAAGAAGTTGAGAGGGTACACAGGTGGGACAGCTGACCCCAAGCAACCAAAGGAATATTCCGTCCCCTATGAAATTGTGCTCAGCAATAAACTGAGGGAATGAAGATTGGGAGGGGCTGCCATTGATTGGGGACTGGTTGTGCATTGATCAGCTGGTGGTAAGCAATTGTTTTCTCTTACATCACTTGTTTTCTATTTTTTTATTTTCTTCTCTGTTGGTTTGGGAAGGTTTTTGTTTTGGTTTTTTTTGTTATTAATCTGGTCTTCTTAATTCAACCCATGTGTTTTCTTATTTTTAGTCTCCCTACTCTAACTCTCCAGCCTACTGCAGGGAGAGTGAGTGAGCAACTGTGTGGTGCTTAGTTGCAGGCTGGGGTTAAACCATGACAGTGGCCATTGCTTACATAGTATTGAGGCTTCCTCTGTTTATCCCTCTGCCCCACAAGCAAGTAGGCTGGGAGTGCACAAGAAGTTCTAAAAGGAGACAGCCAGGACAGCTGACCCCAACTGACCATTAGAATATTCCATACCATATGAAATCATGCTTAGCAACATAAGCTGGGGGAAGAAAGATGAAGGATTTTGGAGTTGGTGTTTGTCTTCCTAGGAAATCTATGTGTGATAGAGCTGTGCTTTCCTGGAAATGGCTAAACATCTGCCTGTTGATGAGACTGAGTGAATTAACTCCTTATTTTGCTTTGCTTGTGTGTACAGCTTCTGCTTTACTTATTAAACTAACTTTATCTCAACTCAGCAGTTTTCTCACTTTTACCCTTCTGATTCTCTTCTCCATCCCACTAGGAGAGAATAAGGGAGCTACTGTTTTGTGCTTTGCTGCCTATCAGGTTTAACCCACAACACCTGTGATAGTAACTGGTAAGCAATCTTCCTGTCTTTATCTCAGTCCACAGGCTTTTTTGTCCTATTTTTTCCCCCTGTCCTGTTGAGGATGGGGAGTGAGTGAACAGCTGGGTAGGCATCTTGCTGCAGTCCAAGATGAACACACCACACATACTCAGACTGGGAACTTCTATGCATGTGCATTTACTACAATGGGAGATTGTGCTGGTTTGAAGATAAACCAGTAGGAGGAATTATCTCATACAAGTACCTTTGAGAGATTTCAAGTCAGAGCTACAATTTAATAGGAAAATTACAATAAAGGCACAAGTACAGAAACACTGGCTTTAACCAACAAAAGCATAATACAACCTGACACCCTGTTGGTCAGAGTGGCTGCAGTCCTGTTGGAGTGATGGATGTGGTCTTGTCAAAGCAATGATCCTGTAGAAAGCTCTGGTCCCTCTCTGGGTGTCCAGTGGTGGTTATCAGGAGTTCTTGTCCTCTGGGCATCCAGTGGTAGTATTGTGGTGTCCCAAGCCCCAGATTATATACAGGTGGGAATGTTTGGTACCTCCCCCAGGGTGGGGAATTTCACAATGGGGTGATGTAATTCTGAGTCAATTTGGGGAGTCCTTGATGGCCCATTAGCAGAGATGGCCCCCTCAGGGTGGCTGCTGATTCCCCAGAGGGAGTTACAGCTGAGTCATGAAGAAGATAAAGAAACACTGTTCCACCCATTTTAACAGCTTATGTAGATGGTGGTAGAATACATACTTTGGTTACACTTTACATTGTAACCCAAGACGGGGATTATTTGCATAGCCATTTTTTCCTTCAGAAGCTAAGTAACAACAAAGTAGCCATCATAGCCTTCAGTGTTATGCCCTAGGAACAGGTAGCCCCAAAACTTTGTGTCCATAAACAACTGAATAAAGTCTATGAGACATGTCCCCTTTAAACTCCAGTTCTCGTTCAGTTTTCCTTTCTGCCTTTCAGAGACTGAAATAGTTCATGCCTCAAACATTGATATAAAGTTTTCCTCATTATAACAAAAACTGTATAAAGGAACTACAACCAAAGAAGCCTCCCTGAAAATACCTGACTGGGACTTTGGACTGAAAGTTAAACCACTTAAATAAGATGCTATTGTTCAATCATATCAGGCCTAGGGAAAAAACAAACAAGACTGAGGGAAAAGAATGCATCCATAAGAGAGCCAAACCCAGCAACCATGCTGAGAATTACCTCTGTCTAGATTTGAGGTGGGGGAGACCACAGCCTACAGAAGCCAGGTTTACACAGACCTCTCCCTCCCCCCCGCCCCCCCCCACATGAGGGAGGGGGAGGAGGTCTTGGGTGTAAGCTCTGGTCAGTGGCAGTGAACACCCATACTCCCTTACACAAACTGGCCCAGCTGTGGAACCCCCAACCCCACAGGCCACATCCACAGGACATTCACGTGAGAGGCAGCTGAGAGGGTGTTGTAATCCATCAAAGACACCCCAAAGTGGTCCCCAGAGACCTTGCACCACAGGATTGCACATGATGCAACAGATCCAGTCTGTTGCAAGACTGCCCCCCCGGGGGGGGGAGGGGGTGGGGAGGAGACACACCTGGACATTGCCACCTGGCCTGAGCATATATTAATCCGTCAGTGTAGCAATGTATCTGAACAACTTAGGCCATAGTGTGCCACAGCCAAACTGTCTGTAGAATTTCTTATCAGACCCTCTGGAATTTCTCAAGGTTGCTCTGGCATAAACTGTTCTAAAATAAGAAAGAAGAAGCTGAGAAACAGAAAAACAAGACCACAAGAACCAGATAATGGAAGGCATTTGAACACCTGCACCATGACCAATCACAAAACCCGAGGAGTGCGCGCTCAGCGCGTGGACAGGATAGAGGCACCAATCAAGTAATGTGTGATTGTGTGAAAAGTAGTTTTAGAATCTATAAATAAGTGCATAATGTAAACAATAAATGGCTTCTGTGAAATCATATTGGTTCATTGATCAGAAGTCCTGAGCTCCTGCATATTGGTGACCCTAGCGACATGATTCTAGTGATGTGATCTGAAGGAACATGATGTGATGACAGTGCTGTGATATGAAGCAGGCGCCACAACCCTTTCAACTTTGAAGGGGGTCCTTTGGCATGAAAAGGTGGGAGGCCTGGACGGAGACTGACACAGCTGGACCATGTCAGTGGGAGGCGGAGAACGGCTCCACACGGAGTGTGGGAGTGAACGGCTCCCGGGAGAAAAAAAAAAGAAAAAACTCGGGATAAAATATGCAGACGCTGCAGCAGTACACTGGAAAAGGTGAGCAGCCGTGGCTGAAGAGAATGGGGAAGGCTCTGTCAAAACAGGCCACGCTAAACACTCTCCAGCATATTCTCTCTAAGAGAGCAATTAAATATGACCCAGGAGTCTTAAAAAGACTGTTAAAATGCAGTCAGGAGAGAGGGTTTTCTACCACCCTCAAGAGTGTTTTCGACAGCATCTAGTGGGAAAGGCTGGGAGTGATTCTCTGGGATGCTGTGAACAATGGGTTAAAAGAAACCAAGGGACTTAGCATGGCGTGGAAGTAGATGCTTACGGGGCTAAGGCAGTTAAAAGCAGAAAGAGAGAAGCACTGGGATTACCCATCTTAAAAACGAGATTCACTTAATAATTTATAAAAAGAATTTAATATAAATTAAAAGACAATTAGGAGACATAAGAAATAAAGCAAAGGGTTAAAACGGCCGGGTGCCTTGGCGCGCTGCCAAGAGCACACCTGGTATCCTATGGATACCCCTTTTATCCCCTCCTTGCTGTGAGGGGTTAATGCATATTCAAGCATGTCCCCTCCTTGGTTCCGCCTTCTTAGATCATGCTTTTGCACAGTCTCAGTTTCTGCTGGTCATCATAATTTTTTTGCTGGTCATCATTATTCTTGCTGGTCAGCATTCTTTTGGAGTCTGGTTTCCTTTTCTCTGCAGATGGTCAGTTGTTGATAAGGGTCTGGGCCCCTCATCCTTCTTCTGAGGGCAGCTGAGCTTATCTTTCCCCCCTTCCCACGTCCTGGTACCGGTTTTTTGATAACAGTTTGCTCTCCCTTTCCTGCTGCTGATAACAGCCTGTTTTCCACAGCTTGATCCTCCCATTGTCTTGCCTTGTCCGGATGAAACATATCTTTATTATTCAGAATTCCTATCTAAGCTTATAACTTACTAAGAGAGAAAAGAATATAGTGAAAGCATATAATATATATTTATCAGAATAATTGTGAAAAGCCAATATTTACAACATGAATTCACAACAACCCCTCCTTTTATTTTTTTTATAAATCATTTGGCTTGAACAATAATTCTTGTTTTCTAGCTTCTAGCACTCGTTCATTTATTCACAAATCAATTTAGCTTCTTCCAACAGATTTTTCACATTATTTTGTTTTCTTAATACTATGATTTTTTTTTTGTTTGTTTTTGTTTTTGCCATTCTAGATGTAGCTAATTTCAGGTCTATAGGCATTTGCTATGCTTTGAACTATATTGGTGATCAGCCAAATTAAACAGGGGATTAAACAAAGAAGAACTATTAAACCAGCTGTAGCACTGCTACAAGGGGAAGAAGCTTAGCTTCTTCTACTACTCTATCCCCAATACATTATCCCATCAATTAGTGGTCATTACTGATTTTCATTTTTGAACCGGCACATGGGCCATTTTTCTGATATCTTTGGCGATATCTAGAACGGCATTTTTATTGTCATTGAAAACAACAATCTTATGTATTAATTTTTTTTTTACAGAACACCCCTTCTTTTAGCTAATAAATAGTCTAAAGCCACTTTACTCTGATATATTGCAGCTCTGGCTTTTCATCTCTGACTGGCTATTAGTTCCATAGCCCCAGCTGTTTTATTGGTTATGATTTCTACAACAGCTTGGAGTTTCATAATGCAAAAATTGGGGTTCGATATCCCCAACTTCCATCTTGTGCCCAAGAATGTTTCCAATATGCGTTCAGGGGCCATTTCTCATCTCCCCATTTTTGAGGTGCTCAAAACCATTCTCTTTTATTTCTTTTTAGGACTTCCAAAACTAACACCCCCAACTGATTTCTGTCTCGTCAGAGTACAACTCCCCTTCCATTGTGAAGGGAGCTTTGGGTATGCACTTTTCTCACATATCCAAAATAAGCCATCTGGTGCCTTCTAATAGTCATTTTTCTGTTGATTTATATTTTCCCCAAATTTAGATATTTCTGGGATTCCAGAGTAAGGATTTTTCCCTTTACCATTACATCTGAAGAGTCTGGTTCGATTATCATACACACAATTCTTTTCTTTTACTTTTCCTTGAGTCCAATACAGAGTTGGCTCCTCTGGGATCCACCATGTAGAAGTTCCATTACTAACCTTATACCTTTTACAGGGAGTTTTCCCTATTTCTTTAATAAATTCCTTACCAGTTCGCCATAAACATTCTTCCCCTATCACTGTTGAACTTAGAATCCATCTTTCTGGTCGAGTCCCCCCTCTTATACTGGTCCGGTTCCACTTAAGGAGTTCCACCGGGCCTATGCTACTACCTTTCCATGGCCATTCCTCCGTCATCAAGGCTCCTCCACAGACCCAGCAGTTCGTTATGTTAAGTTCTTTACTTATCCTCTCCCCTAAATCCACAAACAGGTTTTTTCCCTAATCTTGAGATATCTATTTCCCCTTTTAATTGCTGTTTGAGCCTTGCATACAGGTCCTGACGTGAGGTTAAGTTAGATTTAGGTTTCTGTGTTGGTTTTATCTTTTTTCTTATCACTTGCTCTTTTATCAATTCTTGGGTCTTTCCCTTGACCGCCCCCGTGAAGCAAATCCATTTTTCCCCTTTTGGGCAAATGCTTCCCAATCTAGTACCACTGACTCTTAAGTTTTCTGTGATCCAATATTTTTCCCATTTATGTATACAGACACTTAACTTGGATGGGTTATAGCAGTGACTATTGATATCGGTGTGGGTAATAAGAAAGAAAACCCGGTGTCATTCCATGTAGAGCTTTTGATAGCATTTGTAACATGGCTTTGCTGGTGTCCCAAAAGGGAAAAGGATAAGTGACAGAAGAAGGAATAATAGGGGTCCAGTATGACTTACACCCCCACCAATCCTGCCTATGAGGTTGCAGCTCACAGCAGGTGTTTTATATTCTTCTCGGTGGCGAGTTGTAGTGGTCAGTCTGGTCTTGCCCCCTATTTCCTTGTCACTTCCTCTTTTGTAATTTCCAAGCAAATTTCTTTTGACACCTTTTAACAGCAGTTTCCCACTGTTCCTCAGGTACTTCCCACTCAACACGCACTAGTAATTTCCCATCTGTAAAAAAAAAGTTATCATTTAAGTTATTCTTAATAGATTTGGCACCGAACACTTCCTGCAACGAGAGGCTTAACTTTGTGAACCATAATACTTATTATTCTCTAATTTAAACACTTATATTTAATCTAGATAGCATGTCCCATATTGGGATGATTTAGACAAGGTATATGATGTGGCACTGATGGAAGTTGTGGTTCTCCCCCCCTCCTTTATACAAATCACAGGCAAAAGCAAAAATATACGAGGATTTCCCGACCAAAACAGCCCCAGTCCTCCTGTTTGGAGTGGGATTTTTCCTCCCCAAGGTGGATATTGAAAGTGTCCCAGAACTTGTCCAGGCAGGACTTGAAACTACTGATACAGGCTTGGTCTTACTTCTCAGTTAGGCATGATTCTTAGCTCATTCCTTGGGTCATTTGGATTGTTTCAGTTCATTACCGCCGGCCTCTATCCAAGAGTCCAGTTTGTATCACTCTGTTTGGGTGTTACAGTCCAGTCCTCAGATCTTTTGATCTTATTGGTGTGAATCCAACTTCACTCTTTGGTCCAGATTGCAGCTTCTCTGCCTTAATTATCAGTAGTACCTGAAAACAATTTCTTAATAACACAGGGAGAATGAAAACATCACATCAAAATTTTCCATCAGTATTCTTTAAAATTCTTGGGTTAAGCGAAATTTAACAGTTAACATAGGAGCCAATCTCTTTCTGCGTGTTCAAATTAGTTAAACAAGAAAGGCTAGGTTAGTTTTGACTTCAAATAAATTACATTCATTACCTTTACCCTTTGGTTAATATTTACTTGTTTAGCTTCACAAACTTCTTTTATCGGTTTCTTAGAACAAACCCCTTCCTTTTAACAACAAGAGTAAAAGAAAGAAAGGAAAAAAAATAAGAGAAAAAGAGATCTTATTTCAAGAAATTAAACACTTTGATGAGGTTTTCAGAACCTAACGAGCTAGACTACTTTTGCTTTGGTCTCATCATACACCGGTCTGTTTCTTCGTCCTTTGTTCCGTTCCTTCTTTCCCATTCACAGCAGTTTTTCAGGCCATCTCTCTCTCCCCCTCCTGCTGCCGCAGCTCTGGGCCGAGCAGGCTGTTTCAGCAGCTCGCTCTGCAGGGAGGGGCTGTCACTTGCGTGCTGACCCTGGGGCAAAGCTCGTGTCCCCTCTTTCCCTGCTGTGCTGTCCCTTCACACACAGGACTGGCATGTTCAAACACACTCAGCTCCCACCATAGCCGAGGGGCAGAGCCCGGAGTCCACAGTGCTCTGGTCTGGGGCTCCTCTGCTGGGCCAGCTCGCTCCTCAGCACCAAACCTCACCCAGCACCGCTGCCAGGCCGGCGAGCGCTGCCGGCACCTTGCACCCCTCGAGACCCCGGCACAGACACGGCGGGTCCCGCTCCAGCAGCGCCCCTCACGAACCGCGCTCTGCACCCTTCACATCGGGTGCGAGAGGACCGGGAGCCGCCACACCGGGCCCCGCTGTTCGCCACTCACAGGGACCGGGTCCTGCTGCAGCCGCTTTACATAAAAGCAATAAAACAACACCTAAACCTAGCAACTCCTAACCCAGCGCTCCAGATGCTCCTAACATCTCCTATTTCGGGCACAATTCTCACCTCTCTTTCTAAAAATCTTTACAACTCTAATGAAAGGCATCGCAAACCTCTCTCTCTCTGCCACTATCATCTCGCACTCTTTACACCACATCCCTCCAGAATCTCCACTACACAAATTACTTTGCTTTAGAATCAACTACAAAATCCTAACACCTCCTTTTTGGGGATCCTCCCCAAAACCCCAAAGGCGCTAGACACAGAGACCAGTCAGCTAGCCAGCTACTTTTACCAACTAAAACAAACCTGCAATTACTATTTCTACTGCCTTGAACAGATCTTCAGTCAAGCTAGAAATGAAGACACAGACATCATTCTTCTCTAAATTTTCTTCTACAAGTACAAAGGGGTCTATCCTCACACAGCTGCTTAATGTGAATAATCTCTAGTGTAACCTTTTTATGACAAGATATGATCATGTGAGAAATGAACTTGTAAAAATTCGTAAAAATCTAAATAAATGTATATGATATAAAATATAAAGTACAGTATGGCACACAAGCCCTTCCCAGATCTAGCCACGAATTCCCACTCAAAGGATAACGATCCTAGCCGGCGCCCATCAACGAAAAAGAATAGACAGGACAAGGCTCATCAAGCTGACAGGGACAGGCTCGGTGCCCATCAACGGGAAAGAATAGACAGGACACGAATCATCAAGCCAACAAGGAGAGGCTCCGACGAGATACTCATCACCGGACCTGAACACCCCGCCTTGCAGGCTACCGTTGGGGGAAGCCATCAGGTAGACAAAAGGAAAAATCCAGCCGAGATATCCATCAGCTCCAACCCGGATCCAACCATCCCATCCAGATGGCCTGAACCACAATGAAATCAAGAACCACCCAGAACTTCTTTACATATGAGGAGACTCGGTCCGGACGTCCATTTGACTCTATTCTCCAACGCCAGGAAATCAATTCATACAACAATCAAGGACCGTTGATGAATGGTGCCTGCCTGGAATTTGGCCTCAAGGCTAAAAATCCCTATAAAAACCCCAGACAGTCTACCCTCCTTCGTGGATTTGGGAACACCTATACCTTTGGGTATAGACCCCTGTCCACCCAGTGCTGCGCTGTTTGTTTTATTGTGGTTTTTCCTCATTGTTTATTTTTTTATAGAAATTGTTTTATAATAAATTGTTTTTATTTAACCCAAATCTGCCTTTGCATTTATAACAGATTGGTGCCGTGACTCGGATCGGAGAAACTGCGGGGAATCTCGCTGCCCAGGACGGGTACCCCCGCTGATTTTGGCAGCCTGGTGAGTTGAGAACCCCCGTAGTTCATTCCGATATCCGAACCAAATTTAGGCGGAGGTAAAAACCACAATAAAAAGGAAAAAATCCGGATCGGAGAGCTCGGAAGGCACGGAGCCTTCGGGAAGCCGCGGCTTGCTTTGCTCGTAAAACGTCTAGTGTGCACAAGGACACCCACGCAGGAAAATAGCTGTAAGTACTGCTGGTTGAGCGGGCGATCGGGCGAGTGTGTGAGACGTGATCTGATCACGAAGCGAGTGCGGACTTCAAGGTCGCGTTTCCATCCTCCCGCGAGGGAATTGGCCGGCCGCGAAGGAAGCGATACAGAGTGAAAGTTTTTTTTTTCCCTCGACACACACTCGTAAAACCTGAGGCCAAAGGGTGTCTCGGGAACTGATCGCAAGGTACTAAGAGGGGAAGGGACGTCTTGTCGAGCTCGAGACTGGTAAACCCTCTTAGTAAATGGACCCAGGGAGAGGTCCAGGAAAGAATCAAAAGTTCCGATTACAAGAGACCTCAGCTCAGCTCGCTGAAAGGTGAGTATCGGCAAATTTTGATTCCTAAGTACACAACGCAGAAACAGATATCGACTCCCGGAGAAGTCGAAGAAAGGTAAGAATATATTTGCGAAGTATGGGGCAGAAAAAGAGTAAGCTTCAAGGAAGAAGCACAGGAAAAGATTCCTCCGATCAGGGGGAGGAATCACCAGACATCCCACTGAAAAGTCCCTTGGGGTGGATGCTAAAACACTGGGAAGATTGTCCCCAGAAGAAGGGGAAATCAAAGGAGAAATTAATACATTATTGTATGGAGGTTTGGGGAGGACAGGAGTTGAGAAGTCACCTCACTTGGCCAGTGTTAGGCACATTTGAAAAATAGACGTGTAACAAGTTGTTCTCCTATGTGGAGAACAAGGTCCCCTCAGATCCTGAGGAGAAGGAATATGCTAAGCTCTGGGTAAATGTCAGAGTAGGGCTATTTCCAATAAAACAAAAAGAAAAACGTGAATTAAGAGCTGCGTCCTGGGAACCCCTCGATCACTTACCACCCCCGTATCGAGGACCAGCGGGACCTTCCTCTGCAGATCAAGTGGTGCCCTCAGCACCCTTGGGCCCCCGAGACCAACCCACTGAGATACGTGTGTCTCAAGCGGGAGAGTCGGGGCCAGCAGCGATGCCGGCAGCCCTTCCCCTTTCCCCGCCTGTAAACACCGTAACCACAGCAACCTCCTCGGAGGTTTTTCCTGCACAAGGCTGGGGATCACCCTATCCGTCCCTGCCGGTCCAGCCGCCACAACCGGGACCCTCCCATACAACGGAGGGGGCTCCTCCCTTCAGCCGGGGGTGGCGGCAGAATTCCCACAATTGATAACAGGGAGGCAACCCACAATCACCAATTCCCCTCCCGCAAGTAGAACCCGTTTAAGAGCGAGAATGATAGATAATGAATGGGGAGAGAGCGAAGAGGGGCACCGGTTGTTCCCTCTTAGGGAAGTACCGACGGCCCCGGGAGTGATCGGTTTTGTGAATGTACCCCTTAACTCTGGAAATGTAAGGGCTTTTAAAAAGAGATGGGGCGGTTGTTAGATGACCCTTTTGGGGTGGCTGAGAGGTTAGATGAATTTTTAGGGAGTAGTATTTATACCTTTGACGATCTTATGGCAATCCTGAGATCATTGTTTAATCAGGAAGAAAGAGAGATGATTAAACAAACCGGTATCAGAGACTGGGACAGACGCAATCCACAGGGGACGCCAGGTAACCAGAAATAGCCTAGCGTAAGCCCGAGCTGGAATGCACAGACGGAGGAAGGCAGACGGAACATGATGGATTTAAGGAGCATGATAGTAAAAGGTATAAGAGAAGCGGTCCCTAGGGGCCAGAATGTTAGCAAAATTTTTAGAGAATGTCAAGGAAAAGAGGAACCACCCACTGAATAGATCGAGAGATTACGGCGAAGTTTACAGATTTACTCTGAGACTGACCCGAACTCTCCTGTGGGGGAGGTTCTGTTAAAAAACACAATTTGTTGCTAAATCTTGGGAGGACATTAGGAGAAAATTAGAAAAGATCGAGGAGTGGCAAGATAAAAGCCTGCAGGAGCTCCTAAGGGAAGCTCAAAAAGTATACATGAGGAGAGAAGATGAGAAGCAGAAATTGCAGGCTAAGGTTTTAGTAACTACAGTAAAAGAGATCCAGAAACAAGAACAGATGCAGGGTAAGTTTAAAACACTACCCGGAAAAAGTCGAGGTTCTCACTGGGCAGCCCCGGCCCCACGGAGAGAACCCCCGGAATGCTACTACTGTAAACAGGTAGGACACGTTCAGCGGAATTGTAAACAAAAATTAAAAGATGAGAAAATTTTTCAGGAAGACTAGGGGTGTCAGGGGCTCTTTAATTTGGGGACCAGAACATCCAAGAAGCCCTTGATAAAATTAAAAGTGGGCCCCCAACGACAGAAAGTAAGTTTTCTTGTAGATACTGGGGCAGAGAGAAGTACCCTGCAGAAATTGCCATACGGATGTGTGGCTAGCAGAGAAAAAGTTTTTGTAATCGGTGCAAAGGGAGACCCCTTTGAAGTACCTGTAATAAAAAATGTGGAAATAGAATCTGAAAATAAAATTTGCTTAGAGAATTTACTATTAGTAGAAGAAGCAGATTACAATTTGTTGGGGAGGGACATGATTGTCGCTTTAAGAATTAATATCGTGATTAAAATTCTGAATTGGTGGTGAAAATATTTAAGTTGACTCCTAAAAATGAGGAAAAAATAAACCCTGAAGTATGGCATTCAAAGGGAGAAGGGAGTTGAAACAAATAATTGATGACCTCCTAAACGGGGGTACTTTAGAGCCTTGCATGTCTCAACACAACACCCCCATCCTGGCTGTAAAAAAGACGGATGGTAGCTTCCGATTGGTCCAGGACCTACAAGCGGTAAACGCTAAGACCCGAACTAGATTCCCAGTGGTGGCCAACCCCTATACTTTACTAAATAGACTCACACCAGAAGATGTGTGGTATAGTGTGATTAATTTGAAAGATGCTTTTTAGACTTGCCCTCTGGATGAAAGGAGTAGAGATTATTTTGCATTTCAGTGGGAGGACCCAGATACAAACCGTAAGCAACAGCTAAGGTGGACGGTCCTCCCCCAGGAGTTTGTGGAGTCTCCGAACCTTTTCAGACAAGCTTTAGAACAAATGTTAACCCAATTGGCTCTTGAAGACAGGACAAAGCTTTCGCAGTATGTAGATGACTTGCTAATAGCTAGACCGACTGAAGAGAGTGTGAAGAAAAGCACGATTGCCTTGTTAAACTTTCTAAGAAAGAAAAGTTTGAAAGTATCAAAATCCAAGCTGCAATTCACAGAGCCTGAAATAAAAAATAAAATACCTCAGACATTGGATATCTCAAGGAAAAAATTAGATCCGGAGAGGGTAGCAGGCATCTTTGCATTACCTGCACCTAAAACAAAAAGGCAAATTAGACAAATTCTCGGGCTCTTGGGATATTGCAGGCAGTGGATTGAGGGTTTCAGTGAAAAAGTAAAGTTTTTGTATGAAAGATTAAACACTGACAGGCTGAAGTAGACTGAACAGGATGAGTCTAATTTCCAGAAATTAAAAACTGTTCTTATGACTGCCCCGGTACTAACTCTACCAGATACGAATAAAGAATTCCAGTTGTTCGTGAATGTGAGTAAACAAACAACACAGGGAGTCCTGACTCAGGAATGGGCAGACAAAAGGAAGCCTATAGGCTTCAAAGATCTTAGATCCAATCAGTCGGGGTTGGCCTACGTGTTTACCAGCAATTGTAACAGTGGCTCTGTTAATAGGAGAAGCAAGGAAAATAACTTTTCCTCCCCTGGTAGTTTACACTCCCCACGATGTAAAAAACATATTGCAGCAAAAAGCAGAGAAGTGGCTGACTGATTCCAGGCTTCTAAAATATGAAGCCATCTTAATCAGCTCACCCGGTTTAGAATTGAAAACCACTGCACAAAAATCCTGCTCAGTTTCTATTCAGAAAAATTAGTACATGATTGTTCTAAAATCGTAGAGCTGCAGACCAGATAAGTTACATCAACGCAAACTGTGATTGTTTTCCATTTATACATTTTAAATGTGCTTATTGTAAACAAATTTGAGTAACCCACTGTTGAGGAGAGTACAAACCTAAGAGACTGTGTACCAATTGTCTGACTAAAGAACAGGAGCTGACTAGCCGTTTCTTAATACTTGTCACCCGGGCGGAGTTTTTAGAACTTAACTCTCCTGAGTGGTACCTGCTTTTTCAAAAGGGGATTAGAGGTAAACTAGACTCCAAAGCAAAAACTTTAAAAATTGAGTGCCAAAAGACAGTCAAAGTACCGAGCAGGACAGACACAATTAAGTCGTCTCGGTGGGCTGCTTTCAAGAGAAGGTACGCCATAAAGACTACAAGGGCCCCTGAAGAATATCCTTGCTGCCGAGAAGATGGTAATCCCCGCCGTATATTTCTATACGGGCGAAGGGCAAGGCAGAGGGATACACCGGTGGGGAATCCTGACTGTCCTGAGTCTAGCCGTGTGCTTAGCCGAGAGAATGATTCCCGAAGTACCTCCGGGGGAGCGTCTCCTGGGGAAGTGTGAGCAGTGTCAAACTGCCACAGATACCAGACGAATAGTTAACTACTGTCCTCCGGAACGTTGTTTGTCTAACAGCACTCAGTATA
The DNA here is from genome assembly GCF_049639895.1 of Pseudopodoces humilis. NCBI lineage: Eukaryota > Metazoa > Chordata > Aves > Passeriformes > Paridae > Pseudopodoces > Pseudopodoces humilis. The sequence continues at coordinate 4,654,847 of NC_142211.1, read as the reverse complement.
ATCTTTGTGAATTAAAGGGGAAGGTCTAGTGTTACCACTCAGGGGCAAGGTTTAAGGACGGGCAGTCTAAAACTCCTATAAGAAAAAAAAAAAAAAAAAAAAAAAAAAAAAAAAAAATGGAATTCAATCCTACAAGCCTCCTGGTGGGACCAGATATTCGGGCAAGGGGCTTGATGGAAGAAGCTAGTATTTTTCATCACTTGTTCAGTTGCCGGAATCATTTTCCTTCCCTGCTTAATTCCTTGCTTCATCAGACTAATTCACTCTGTTGTGCAAGGAATGCAGATTGCCACACTTCCAATCGATCCTGAGAAAGCACAAGGGAGACCTACTCCTCTCTCTAAACTAATGAAATTAGAGGAGGAAAAGGAAAACGAAAACGCGATGAAAGCCTTAAAGAATTTTGAAAATAAACATAACCTGGCAGAAACATATAGTGAGAATTCGTTAACGGACTGAGAAGAAAATGAATGTGAGTAAAAAAAATTATAGTCCTCCCCTGCAGAATTGGATGAAATAACACGAATTTTTAATGTAATGGATTATTAGGCGGGGGACTGTGAGAAATGAACTTGTAAAAATTCGTAAAAATCTAAATAAATGTATATGATATAAAATATAAAGTACAGTATGGCACACAAGCCCTTCCCAGATCTAGCCACGAATTCCCACTCAAAGGATAATGATCCTAGCCGGCGCCCATCAACGAAAAAGAATAGACAGGACAAGGCTCATCAAGCTGACAGGGACAGGCTCGGTGCCCATCAACGGGAAAGAATAGACAGGACACGAATCATCAAGCCAACAAGGAGAGGCTCCGACGAGATACTCATCACCGGACCTGAACACCCCGCCTTGCAGGCTACCGTTGGGGGAAGCCATCAGGTAGACAAAAGGAAAAATCCAGCCGAGATATCCATCAGCTCCAACCCGGATCCAACCATCCCATCCAGATGGCCTGAACCACAATGAAATCAAGAACCACCCAGAACTTCTTTACATATGAGGAGACTCGGTCCGGACATCCATTTGACTCTATTCTCCAACGCCAGGAAATCAATTCATACAACAATCAAGGACCGTTGATGAATGGTGCCTGCCTGGAATTTGGCCTCAAGGCTAAAAATCCCTATAAAAACCCCAGACAGTCTACCCTCCTTCGTGGATTTGGGAACACCTATACCTTTGGGTATAGACCCCTGTCCACCCAGCGCTGCGCTGTTTGTTTTATTGTGGTTTTTCCTCATTGTTTATTTTTTTATAGAAATTGTTTTATAATAAATTGTTTTTATTTAACCCAAATCTGCCTTTGCATTTATAACAATCAGGTCTTTTATTTTTACAGGAATTTAGATACATTGACAAGTTTCTGACAATACCTTTATGTTTCAACAGTACTTGCAGCTTATATATTATGAACAATCTATAGCAAGAACCAGTCTTACAATTGTTTTCAAACTCTTCTTTCACAAAATAAGACTAATCTCTAAAAACACATGTACTTATTAAAATAGACCAAGTTTAGAGTCTCCACAATTCTCTTCTCAATTCGAAACACTAACAATCTTAATTCTAATCTTTTAACTGGGTCCACTTCTGCTTCTGTAATAAGCACAGCTGCAAAACAACACAAGCACTCCTAGAGACATGTGCACTTTCTTGGCAAATTCAAAAGAACAAGAAATCATGGCAGTTCTGAGCCTGATCTTCACTTAAACACACCATCACAATAACTCTTTTTAGAAATCATCAGAGAGATGATCAGCATTTCATATTGTGAAAAGAGAGATAAAATAATTTTCAGCAGCAGTTAAAAAGATTTACAACAATCCATAGGATTTTGCTTTTAGGCTGGTACCAGGTTCTGCTGTTAAGAACCATGGGCTGTGCCCATCAGCACGGGACACAAACAACATTAGGGCTAACAGCTCTCACACTTATTGACAACCTGATAAGTTTTCACCTTAAGAAGTGACTACTATGCAAATTACTGTAACTTGCCTTTAAAATTAAAATCAACTACAAAATTTTACGATATTCACTAAAGTAAAGAAATTAGAAGGCATACTAAGAAATGGGTTTGTTTCTCTACAAAATAAATATTGCAGTCACTCAAGAAAAAAAAAAAAAACAAACAGAGCTTACTTCTTTTTCCACTTTCTCCCAGGATGCATTTCTTGGAATTTTTCTAAGCTTCTCTCTAAAGCTTCTCTGCTCTTCCTGAAATCTCAAATTTTAATTACCGACACAGCTTACTGCTGCAGAAGCCCACAGCACCATCATACACGGAATTCTCTCAGAACCCGGTAAAACAAAGGCTTGCAACTTGCAGCTCCCTTGGTTTGGAGCTGATACCATACGCCAGGACTGCTCCATATCTCACTCACACATCTGGCTAAGAAAAAGCTCTCTGAGACAGTTTGACACCAGTCCTTACTCTCGGAATCACAGAACTTAATGTGCCTAAGGTCTCATAAGACCCCGGCATAGAAAACCTGGGTCCCAGAGGGACTCGCCTGGCTCTCTCACCATTGGGCATGTTCCCGGCCTGTTTCACAGCTTCAGGAGGTTCCAGGAGTCACTGAGAGCTCCTCTGATCCCCCTGTGCCTGGAGCAGGGAACCCGAACCAGCATCTGTGGTTCAATCCAGCCTGCCGGCAGCCACCTAAACACAGCTCTGCGGCTTGAGAGCTCTAAAATAAGTTTAAACAATCCAGGGGCACCAAGACTTAGACGGCCCCCTGCCCTCACTTTACTCAAAAGGGATGAGCTGAACTCATCCCCTCATCCCCTCAGGGCATCCTCTGTGCCTGATCTTATCAGGGTTCGGCCCGACTCACGGCCGGAGCTCCAGGAGTTCCCTTGCACTCCTGAGGCTGAGCCGCCCCTCCGTCCCAATAGCTCTGCAGGGAGTAGCCCTGGGAGCACCATCTCCCAGGAAAACCTTTCACCGCCGCCACAGTGGGGCAAAAAAAAAAAAAACTTCTAAAAAAAAACCAAAAAAACAAACAACTTCAAACGCTGAACCACATACCAGCTCACCAAAGCGATCCCTCCCCCGCAAACAGCTCTTGTTGCCCGGGGGGGGGGGGGGCGAGGAAAGGCGCGGAGGGAAGATCTCCACTAAAGATAACCTTGGCTTTATTCTGAGACCAGACCCGCTGAGACCAGCACCCCTGCGGCTCCTGGGCTACAAGCCCCAGTTCTGGTTTGCCAACCCCCGGGGCTCCATGACAGGAGCTCGCAGGGAGGAAGCAAATCACTCCATGTGTCCCCATCGTGATCTAGTCCCTGTGGAAACATCGACCCGTGTTCACTCTTACTCCAGCACAGCACAGGATACCTTTCCTCTTTAGCAACACAATTCCAAAAAAAAAAAAAAAAAACCAAACAAACTTTAACGCAACAATCACACCTATTTACGCATTCTCACATCTGTTCATTCAACTCCACCCAGTCACAGCAAGACAATAAGGTGCTCTTTACTTCCCAGTTACTTGTTAATATACGCCCATGGGCACTGTAATATGTCAAATATCTCAAGTTTCTTGGATTATTCCTCAATTTGGCAGTTTTAAGTCCAAATTTCTTGGATTTAATCCTCAACTTGACAAAGTTTTAGAGAATCCACATTTTACTCTGTTTTCCCAGTGGATTGTGCCAGGAAAACCTTGGGCTCCCTTTCCCGAGGGGCTAACCCCTCCCCTGAGACCCAGTCCCAGTAACCCCGGGGGTATCTTGCAACCCCCGCTTCCCGCTCCCCCAAAGATTACTTACAATCCGTCTTCTTCTTTGGGTCTTCGTGCACAAGAATTATGGAGCAAAAATACTGCGGTTTTTTTTTTAGGGAGCCTTTTCCCCTTTCCTTTGCTTTATTCCTCTCCTTCTTGTCCTCGGGGTTTTGACCTGCAGCCGCTTGGCCCACGCTAGGAGAAACGGAGCGGGGTCTGCTGAACTCAGCAGGGGCGCGCCTGTTTCCCCGTTCTGGATCTCCGGTGGTCCTAGAGGTGAGGTGCTTATCCCAGAAAGAGCCCCCAAAATTCTTAAAAACGAGATTCACTTAATAATTTATAAAAAGAATTTAATCTAAATTAAAAGACAATTAGGAGACATAAGAAATAAAGCAAAGGGTTAAAACGGCCGGGTGCCTTGGCGCGCTGCCAAGAGCACACCTGGTATCCTATGGATACCCCTTTTATCCCCTCCTTGCTGTGAGGGGTTAATGCATATTCAAGCATGTCCCCTCCTTGGTTCCGCCTTCTTAGATCATGCTTTTGCACAGTCTCAGTTTCTGCTGGTCATCATAATTTTTTTGCTGGTCATCATTATTCTTGCTGGTCAGCATTCTTTTGGAGTCTGGTTTCCTTTTCTCTGCAGATGGTCAGTTGTTGATAAGGGTCTGGGCCCCTCATCCTTCTTCTGAGGGCAGCTGAGCTTATCTTTCCCCCCTTCCCACGTCCTGGTACCGGTTTTTTGATAACAGTTTGCTCTCCCTTTCCTGCTGCTGATAACAGCCTGTTTTCCACAGCTTGATCCTCCCATTGTCTTGCCTTGTCCGGATGAAACATATCTTTATTATTCAGAATTCCTATCTAAGCTTATAACTTACTAAGAGAGAAAAGAATATAGTGAAAGCATATAATATATATTTATCAGAATAATTGTGAAAAGCCAATATTTACAACATGAATTCACAACACCCATGGGATGCCCCGGTGGTATCCCCTGAAGAGTTAACTATAGTAGCAGGGGGCGAGTCTTTCACCCCTTCCCCCTTTGCTGCCTAATTTGCCTCTGCATGCTTGCAGCGGGCATACAAATGCAGAGTGCGGCTATTCAAATGCAAAATGTTCATCCTACTTTGAGGAAGAGGAATGCAGGTGGTAGGAGAAGATACACTTAGTTAAACTCAGAATTTTGATAAATCGACAAATAAGAGAAAAAGCCAAATCATTGTTGACGGTGGAAGCAAGAAGCAGAGATGTGTTAGAACAAAGGGATGGATTTTACTAAACTAAAGACTGATAAAATTAAATTCCCAGTTCAAAGATTTACTACTGTAAGTGATTGAGATCTCTGAACTTTGGGGCTCTGTCGATGTTCAGCTTTTTGATCTTACTATTGGGAGAGATGGGTTTGCGGCTGTTTTCCTTTGAACGTGCCATGTAATTAATGAGATCTTGTTGAACTGCATAGCTAGCAATTTTATCTTTAGAATTTCTCCTGCATGACAGCAAGTGCTAGCTTTGACCCCCACTGCCGAGCTCAAGCCACCTTTGGCTGCTTGTAATATTATACCGGAGGGGGGGGGGGGGGGGGGTCTGTGCCAAGACCTCATGCATCACTACTGAGCATGCTCCCTTGGAAGAAAATGGCGGAGCCCTACAGGAGGTGGCCTTACAAGAAGATGACAGCCCCCTGTGCCGAGCATGCGCACTGCTGTAGATGGTATTTTGTAACCATCGAGACTGCTGACCTCCCACTACAGCGCCACCTTTGGCCGCGTCTATTATTGCAAGGAAAAAAAGAAGATAATAAGCTCTATACCAAAACACAAGCAGAAGAAACAAATCTACAGAATGCAGCTCAACCATATCCAAAGGAAAAAAACAAAGTTATTTTCTCCAGATACCAGAGACTTTTTTAATTGTAAATCAAGCACTTATTCAGAAAACGCAATCCTGCTGTTAGCATTCAGGAACACATAATCACAAAATGATTATATGAAGGTGCTTTATTAAAGAGCTCTGTGCATCAGGGGAACACATAACCAAATATGACCCAATTTGGTTTCGAGCTGAACATATTTTTATACTCTATCGTTATATAACTTACATATTAATTATTAAACTTACATTGTTCTATTGTGTACATTGATTCTATCCAAACATGGATTTCTTGTGATCCCCCTCAAACCCCTAACATAGTTTCTCATGATTCTTTAAACAATAATTATATCTAATGACATCTAACAATTATATCATTTAGCATATACTGACTACACAGGTGTAGTTTCACATGATCTTAGCAAGCACAAGGCCTAACATTTCCCAGGGCCTACCTTTAACACTTTTCCCAGGGCTTGCCAAGCCTAACTTTCTTTCTAACTCCCCAAATTTTCTATGATTTTAAAGTCTTTTACTGTCACTGCAAGCCCAACCAGCAGGAAGCCCAGATGGCACAAATACAGAAATAAGACAAGGGATATTTGAGCCATTCATTTTATCCATAGATCGCCTCACACAAGCCATTGCTGCAATGCAAACAGGAGCCATCAAAACATGCTTCAAATGTGGGAAGCCTGGACATATAAGCAAATATTGCTCAGAGCCCACAAAAAATATAAAGCAATCTAATTGTTGTCTTAGATGGAAAAAAAAAAAAAAAGAGAAGACACTATATAAATCAGTTCCAATTTAAATATGACATAGATAGAAATCTTTTATCAGGAAAAGTGTTTCCCACCGAGTAAAACCACTGTGTGAAGATAAAATTAATAGTAGTGGCAACCATCCAAAATTTCTCCGAAGACAGAACACTTGGGGAACTTTGATCAGATCCTAGTCATAAAATCATCAGCTGTTTCCCTTTTCCCTAATGATTCAAAGTTTTAGGGGTTACTAATAGTGAGCTTATAACCTCTGTTATTTTTGTGTTTTATAGGTGACACCGACAAATAGTGACTGTTATTTAATATTACATGAATGTTTAAAAAATGTTGTTTTAACTTTCTCAAACAATTCCTGTGGATATATTAATTGTTTAATGCAAATTCACTGATTTTTGTGATAAGAATTATTTATAAGGTATTGTTATAGTAATTACAGCCAACTTTTATATGCTTTACCATTTCTTTGTGTGATCACCTACAAGACACGTCTCTTCAGGATCCTTTCCTTTTTGTTGTCTAGTTGCTTACATGTTTTTTTTTATCCAGACTACTTCTCTAGCCTATTGTTTCAATGGAGTTCCCAGAAAATATATTTGAGCTTCATCAAAAGCCTCTTCCAGACTGCTAGTTTTGTGGCTTCCTTCAGTTATTACTATAAAGGCACTTCAGCAGAGAGTCCAGCTGTAATATTAACTTATTTTCCTGAGTTTTGTGCTGGATTTTTGAAGAAGTTTGCTGTGTTTGAAGCATATCTATCCTGAAGGAAACTTCAGAGAGATACAAATACTAGATGGTTTGATTAGCGTTTAACCCTAAGGTTTTACTCATAACTGCTATTTTTAAGAGCCTTTTTTTAAAATGTGTTAAGTGACATCCACCAATTAGAGTTTGGGCTGTGGCCAGGCCCTAGCTCTACATGGATAGGAAAATTGCCAACAAACCCAGATGTTTCCTGCATCAAAACTACATTCAAGTCATTTTGGCTTGACAATTTGACTGTATTAATATGACAGCTGAAGCCATTTTTAAAGTGAGCTTGGAGAATCATTATTCAGATGTGATTTTCCAATTCTCTACTGATCTGAAGTTTATCAGCTGTTGCAGACTCTTGGACAACAGTTTACTGTTATAGTGATTAGTAATTATATAATTTCACATGTGTTATTGATTGTGTGTATTATCAGATTAATTCTTAATTGCTGTCAGTTTCCTTTCCACTACATGTATTGTTTTTCTCTAATGTTTCTTCATACTCATAACCAAAAAAATGTTAATAATGACAACTTACGTAGTTATTTCACATAGCTCTATACAATTTTGCAAAACAAAACTAATCAATATTTTGTTTTCCATATCAAGGCCTATTTTTTACTTCCAGGTCTCATTAACACTCATTTTCCTCCTCATAAGTTTTTTTGGTTTTTTTCTTCTCAGCTTTAAATTAAGTTTGTCAGTACTGTCTCTTTTTGCTTCCATTTTGGTTTTCAGATTCCAGCTTGTTTGGTGAGAGAGCTCGTGGTTTTGCCTCCTTGCTGGAGCTGGTCTTTTCGTGCTGGTCAGCTTTGGAGGTCGGAGTGCTGGGTGCTTCTCTGGGTCAGACTGGTGCTGCTTTGGGTGTGGAGTTGAGCCAGGCTGGTTTGGTGTGGAGTTTGTGTTGATTTCTTTTCATGCTGGGTTGGGGATCTGGCCATCTTGGGCAGTTTGGGGGGCAGGGGCCCCAGGCTGAGCCACAGCACCCAACATTGTTAAGTTTGGACAGTCCAGAAGAGCTCATGAGTTTTTCCACTAAAGTGCAAAGGTTTTACACAAACAATTTAGAATTTCATTGCAGGATGCTCAAAAAATTATCACAACTTGTCCACAATGCCAGGGCATGATTAGCAGATTGGGTCCTAGAGTTAGCCCTTGTGTCCTGGAACCCTTGCAGTTACGGCAAATTGATATAAGCAATGTTTTAGTCCCATGTCCCCAAAATAATAGTGTTATTCTTAATTCCAATTCTCCATGGCATAAGAACGTGAATAAATATTGCCAAAATTAGACTTACCCTGGGAGTGCTGGTGCAAATATGACTGTAAGAAAGCTTCCACCAGGTATCTTTCTAATCTGTGGGGATAGGGCATGGCCCTCAATTCCAAGAAATTTGTTTGGCAGACCTTGTTATTTAGGAAAATTGACCATGTTTGCCCCTAGCATGCGCAAGATACTGAATCAAGTCTCAAGTCCAAGCCTCTGGAATTTCTCAAGGTTGCTGTGGCATAAACTGTTCTAAAATAAGAAAGAAGCTGAGAAACAAATAATCAAGACCACAAGAATCAGATAATGGAGGACGTTTGAACACCTGCAACATGACCAATCACAAAACCTGATGAGTGCATGCTCAACGTGTGGACAGGATAGAGGCACCAATCAAGTAATGCATGATCGCGTGAACAGTAGTTTTAGAATCTATAAATAAGTGCATAATGTAAACAATAAATTGCTTCTGTGAAATCATATTGGTTCGTTGATCAGAAGTCCTGAGCTCCTGCATGTCATATTCTATGTTTTTCGGGGGGACCTTCACCATGAAGACGACCAGCTTGAAAGGATCAATGGAACATCATTTGGATCCATGGAATACTGATATTTTCCTTATTCTGTCTCTGTCACTCTCTCTCTGTTCCCCCCACTTATTTTCTATATTTTTCTTTTCTCTCTCTCTCTCTCCCTCTCTCTCTCTCTCTCATATTTACTATCAAATAAAACCCATACTATTGACATTGGCATATGGTCTTGTTTGCACCTTAATTCAGGCAGAGGCATTTCTAAGAACTTTAATAACCGGATCATAACACTTCCCCTTCTTCATCCCATGGGATGTTCAGTGCTAGTTCCATGGCAAAAAATATCATTTAAGTTATGTGTCTTGCTCTCCTGCATACATCCCATCTCATAGATAATCTAGCCTTGTCCTCCATATGGATTTTTGAAACACTGGTGCTGGTGTACATTATAGATCTGTTTATAGCAAATTCCTCACTTCCAGCCTTTACATTCATGACAGATTTCTACAGTGCCCTTGCAGTTCTTACAGAAAATCATAGCCAAACAATTAATTTCTCTTTTAATAGCTCGGGCCTTGTGCCTATTGAAACATGTTTCCAGGCCTCCTCAGTAGTCTGCAGCTGGGGCACCTTATCCTCCCTAAGTTAACTGTACAGTTGAGACAAGCAAAGCCCCCAATAATATTTATAGCTGTTATGAATAGCTCACCACAATCAGGTTGGTCTATCAATGAGGCAATTTATTAATTTGTTGATAAGGGACGAGCAAGCAGTGCTGGGGACGTGGGGAGTCTCTGCTCCACCAACACGTCCGCCTTACCCCTGGTCACTGGCTCTTTTATAGGCAGTTTCTTGTGGGGCTGTGTCATGCCTACTGTGCTGGGGTACAAGTCCAGGCAAGCTCGAACATGTTGGCTATCTCCCAAACAGCAGTGGCTGGAAGCCCCCCACCAGGTCTGGACAAAGCTCCAACATGTTGCCAGGTTACACTCCTAGCAAGCAGGTAACAGCAGTAACAAGTTTGTTCGCACAAGCTCACTGTTTCTTTATAGATAAAGAGTGGGTATAATTCATAATTAAAGCAATTACACAGTAGCAAAAATTCATAACAGCAAAAGCTAGCAATTCACAGCAAAGGGATTTAAACAAAAATAATGGAATCATTATATTTTCCTTTGTCTCATGTCCATGTTTTACTTTAAGATCAGGATTCCTGTTTATACCGATCCCATGGTGTGTTTCCATAATGACATGAATCACTATATAACATCTCACAATCCCCCATCTTCTTCTTTATCTCATTGATTTGTGTCTGTTCTTCAAATCGAGATAGTGTTTTCTGTGAGGGAGTTTGCTTGTTTTTATCTGTTGTTAATATCATTAGTTTGTGAGTTTTCTCTGAGGCAGAAAGTCCAGGATCGATGGCAATGGCTGAAATTTGCACGCCTTGGATTACTGAGTGTATGAGTCAAGTAAAACATGGAATTAGACATGGTATTAGACATGGCAAAAACAGTAACCCTAGCACTGAACACAGTAACATGAGTCCTACTTTCTTCCACCAGACTCCATCAAACAATTGATTCCACCAAGGTCTTTGAAGGATAGAATTCCATTTCTGAACTGGGACTTGTGCTACGCGTTTAATATCTTCTGCTAGCTGAGTAACAACTTCTCCGTTATCATAAATTTGTAAACAATATTCAGACATGTTAAACTTTCCACAAACTCCACCTTCTTCGGCTAACAAATAATCGAATGCCACACAATTTTGGTACACCGCTGCTCAGTATTGAGACATTTGTCTAGCTATTAATTCTAAGCCTTGGGCCATTTTATTGCTTATTATTTCTATTACTGCTTGAAATCTGATAATTCAGTTAAGCATATAAATGGGAGTTCTATAACCCCAACTGCCATCTTGTGCCCAAGTAGCAGGTCCATAAACTTCTATTATCCGCTCTGGAGGCCACTCATCATCCCCTCATTTTTGGGTTCCCCCGATGAGATCTCTCTTTGAGCGTACTTCCAGCTGCTCATACAAAGGTCTCCCGAGGGTGTTTCCTTCATTTCTCGGTAAGAGAAAGAATACAGGTTGAATAATTCCTGTGATACAGCTGCCTTTCCAATTTGAGGGTAACTGACTATATGCTCTTTTGTCGGGATGCGACATTGATAATGGGGTTCTTCTCTTTAGGACTGAGAGTGATGAGACAAAGGCTGTCTTCTCATGATCAGACTTGGATGTTTATTCTTTTCTTATCTATATTACATATATACAGAGTACAAGGAGCTATATACACTAAGGTAGAGAGGTGCAAAATGGCTAACAAAGAACTTTTTCAAGGTTTTTTATATGTCTATTTGTCCAATTAACGAATGCCAAGTAAATTGTTTTCCTTAGTGACCCAATGACCCGACACCTCTGTGCTGCACTGTGGCATCTTCTATCCAATCACTTATTATTACCCAAAAATCCCTAGGAGAAGAAGGAAGAAGAAGGAGAAAGGGACAATGCCCTAAGTCCTCCATCTTTTCTTTTATTTTTTAAAATAGCTTAAACCTTAAACTCTAACTTTCTCATCCGGTGACCTAAGAAAACTCTCTAACTTGCACTCACATTCCCAGTTTTTCTACTTAACAGCTGTCTCCATGGTGTTATGCTAAATTCAGTGCTTTCTTGGGAGTCAGAGCCAGGTATCACAGATAAGGGCACATATTCTGTTCCTCTGACCCCAACACTTTATCCACAAATCCAAAACATTCCGTCTGGGGCTTACCAATTCCCTACAGTGTCTTGGGTATTTTCACAGAACGTTTTCAATGCTTCTATTCCTTTAAAAGGGTTAGCATCATTCTCTTTACACCAAAATAATTTTTCTATTTCATTAAAGGTACAGTTAGTATTGTTTTTCACGTTCCAATATACATTTGGGCTTTGCGGCCACCACCAGGTAGTGCTCAAATTTGTGGTATATACCCTTTTGCATAAGGTTTTACCTACCCTTTTAAAATTTCTTGATTTCCCTTCTCTAGCAATGCATTCTTGACCCACAACTGTGTTAATTAAAACCCACCCTCCTGGCATATGTCCTTGTTCAGAAATTTCTGTTCGATTCCATTTAAGTATCTGAGTGACAGCCAATCCTTCACCTTTCCACGGCCATTCTTCAGCCATTAATGCTCCTCCACAGACCCAAAAATTGGACATGTTTAGTTCTCCTGCAATCCTTTCTGCTAAATCTACAAATAAATTTTTTCCTAGAGTGGGCAGTTCTACTTCTGAAAGGTGTTCCCGTATGTTGGGATATAAATCATGAATTTTCTGGGGTTTATTATTATTTTTCTTTTCTGCTGCTTCTTTTAGTTGTTTTGGAACATTCTTTACTAATTGTTTTTGAAATTTGTCCTGCACACACACGCACACACACACACACACACACCCCCACACACACCCTGTTATCTGTAAGGCCCCACATCCCTTCTTTAGTAAAGCAAATATATTCTTCTCCTTTGGGACAAGGCAAACCCAGCCACATTCCTCCTGGTGCAAGATTTCGGGCTACCCAAAATGATCATCCAGCTATGTCACATGAAGCTAATTTATATCAGTCATAACATACAGAATTCATGTGAGTGGCGGATGCAAATGCACATTCAGTGTGGCAGCCAATACGTAAAAGCTGGTAGCATTTGGAGCAGTCTCCATTAGCTTGTAGAGGTATGAAGCACATTAGCATCCACCATTTAAGAGGTCTGGTATGATTTATTCCTCTACCTCTCCAACCTACTGGGTTGCCTTCAGCAGTTGGGTGTCGCTCTATTAGGAACAGCGAGAATGAACGACACAGACTCTCATGGAGTCGATTAGGAGAATTTCTCGTAGTTTATTACTTCAGGTCTGTTTTATAGACCGATACGTGGAAAGTATAGAAAGGAAACTTATTGGTTAGCAAACTACTACATTACCATCATTGGTCAGTGGGGCACACACCCCTCGACCTTCTCCTGCAAAGAAAACAAGAGACAGAGAAACAACACCTGCAAGGCTGTTTTCTGTATCTCTGAGGATTGTTTTAAATCCTCCTTAAAACTTCCCAGGCCACTTTCTCAGGCAGGACTTGAGAAAGCTATGTGGCCTGCAATTCTACAGGCACTCTGCTGCCTGCTCCAGAGCTAGCATCCACAGTTGGTTAATGCATCTTCTCAGTAGCAAGAACAGAGATCAATCTGATCTTGCCCTCTTGTAATTTATAATGTGCTTTTACTTCTTCTGTTGACACTTTTCCCACTGGGTTTTAATCGTGTCCCAATTTTTAGCCTTAATATAAAAATATTCAGGTACTCAATTGTTTAAATCACACTCTAAGAATAGATTTTTTTCAATTTTTACCAGTTGTTGAGAAAAATTGTTTATCCCTAAATTAAAAATTCTCCACTATTCCTCACTTTCTAATAAAAGATGCCCTGTCTGGACTGCAATCTTAAGTTCTTGCCTAGTCTCTTTTCTTTCTGTTTCCACACATTCATGACAGAGGGGGTTCCTGAGTTTCCTAGCCCATGTACAATGTCTATACCACAAATTCTCACATTTAAGACAGCGAATACACACCCAAGGTTCATAATTACAGTTAAAAATTTGACGAATTACTTCCCTGGAATATCTTAAAATATATGTAATTTGTTGCCGTGACATAAGCCAACTTTATCAAGGTTGTTTCTGGAGTTCTGTTGTACGTTCCCAGGGTGGAAGCAATTTTCCATATAGTTTCAGGTGGAGGTTGTATTGGTCCTTTAACTCGAGAGGTGTGTGTCCATCCCTTTTCAGCAGTCCACACAGCGGTTTCTGTAGTTAAAAGAGTTAAATACGGCCCTTCCCATCTAGGGGTTTTCTTCTTTCCACCCTTTTATCAGTACCCAATCTCCTGGTTTGATATTGTGAATGTTAAAACTAAGGGGTACTGATTGTGCTAATATCCTTTGCTTTCTTAAATAGTCCACATTTTGCCCAATAGTTCATATATATTTTTTAAGTGGTGTAATCTTCAATTACTACAGGGTCACATGGTATTTCCTGGGAATATGGCATTTCATAGGCGGACAGTCCAGTGTTAGCATTTGGAAGAGTCCTTATATTTAATAACACCAGTGGTAGGCATCTTACCCATGACATTTTGGTTTTGATCATTAACTTAGTCAATTTGATAGTAAAAGGTTCTAAAATCTTAGAAAATTCAGAGACTTAGATAGAAAGTTAGGTTTGGAAAGCCCTGGGAAAAGTAGGCCCTGAGAAATGTTAGGCCTTTGCTTGCTAAAAATCAGATCAAACTGCACCTGTGTAGTCAGTAGATGATAAATGATACAATTGTTAGATGTGATTAGATATAATTATAGTTTAAAGAACATGAGGAACAATGTTAGGGGGCTAGGGGGGATCATGAGAAATCCATGCTTGGGTAAAAACATTGCTTCCAATAGAACAATGTAAGTTTAATAATTAATATGTAAGTTGTATAACGATAGAGTATGAAACATGTTCAACTCAAAACCAAATCGGGTCAGATTTGGGTATGTGTACCCCTGACACCCAGAGTTCTTCAATAAAGTACCTTCATATAATCATTCTGTGATTATGTGTGTTCCTGAAAGCTAACAAATTGTTGCTTTAAGGTTTGGCTCATGCTTTCTACTCAGCCTGAACTTTGAGGATGCCATGGAGTATGGTATTTCCAGGTAATGTTTAATGCCTGTGCCAAATCTTTAATAATTTTTGAGGTGAAATGTGTCCCCTGGTCCAAATCAATGACTATAATCATTCCAAATTGTGGTATTATTTGTTCTAATACTATTTTTACTACAAATCTTTCTGTGAACCTTGCAGATGGATATGCTTCTACCCAATGAGTAAGTTGATCTACCACTACTAACAGATATTTCCAGCAATTAACTTTTGGAAGCTCAGTATAGTCTATTTGTATTCATTCAAAAGGATGGAATGCTACTTTTCTTCCCCCTAAAGGGGTTTGTCTCATTGCCTTTTTATTCACCCTCTGACATGTCAAACATCCTTGGGTTATTTGTTTAGCTATTTCAAACACCCCTATACACCTGTAAAATTTCAAAAACTGGTCACACAATGCCCTAGTTCCCCAATGGGTTCATTGGTGTAATTGTTTTAAAATTCCCCTGGTCTGGGATTTCAGCAGAATTTCCCTTCCATCCATCAAAATCCATTTTCCTTCTTTCTGTTCAGTCCCTAGATTTTGAATAATTTTTAATTCTTGAGGGCTATAAATTAAATGCATTTCATTGTCTGGGTTTTCACTCAGTACTTGTAATTTAGATATCTCACCAGGTTTTAGGGCTGCTTCCTTTGCTGCTTGATCTGCTAAGTTATTTCCTCTAATCAGAAATCTCATTCCCTTCTGGTGGCTTCTAACATGCACTACTGCTATTTCTTCTGGCTCTTGCAGAGCCTCCAAAATCTTTTGGATTAGTTCCTCATGAACTAGTTCCTTCCCCTGAGTATTTATTAGTCCTCTTTCTTTCCAGATTTTTCCAAGTGTGTACTATTCCAAAAGCATATTTTGAATCAGTATAAATTGTCCCTTTTTTTCCCTTTAATAATACTAAGGCTTTGTACAAGGCATAGAACTCACATGCCTGAGCTGACCAGCTGGGACTTAACTTCCCCGTTTCACACACTGACATACTCTGCCCATTAACTATTGCATATCCTGATTTTCATTTTCCTTCAACAACCTGAGATGATCCATCTACAAAATATCAATCCTCCTCCTCAAGTTCTATCTCACTCAAATTCGGTCTAACCTTTGTTTGTAGTTCTATCAAATCAACACAATTGTGAGCTAAACTCTCAGTGAGTAACCCATAAATAAACTGAGCCGGATTTTGTGAGGTAGTTACTTTTAATTCCAGCTCAGGAGAATGTATAAGGATAGCTTCATATTTTAGAATTTGACTATCTGTAAGCCATTTTTCAGCTTTCTGATGTAATATGCTCCTAACATTATGGGGAGTACACACAGTCATAGGGGCCCCAAAGGTGACTTTTCTGGCTTCTACCAAAAGTGTAGTGGCTACTAAGGCCTGTAAACAAATGGGCCATCCATGACAAACTGGATCTAATCATTCTGAATAAAACCCTACCGGTTTCTTATCTCCTCCCCAGTCTTGAGTAAGCATCCCATATGCCACTTGATCTGCTTGAGCTTAGAAACAACTGAAAGTTTTTATTTACATCTGTCAGAGTCAGTACTGGGGCTTGTATTAATGCTGCTTTAACTTGTTCCAACTTCTCATCATCTTCATTGTTCCATTTAATATCATGCTGAGTAAGTTTCTCATACAAAAATTTCATCTTTTGTCTGTATCCCTCTATCCATTGTCTACAATATCCTTGTGGTTTTACAGCAGTAACTAAAAAAATCACTAGAAAACTTACTTATTTCTTGCTGTGAGATATGGATTAGAACAAGAGCAAAACAGGCTTAAAACGTAAAAGGAATAAAGAAAGTTTATTAAAAAAAAAACTATAAGAATAAGAAAACCAGAATAAAACTTCCAGAAAACCCTTTTCTCCCCCACTACGCAACCATTCCCTTGTTCACATGACAACATAGAGACAAAAAAAACCACTTTGGTGTTTAAAACAATCCCAATTCTTGCTAGAGTCTTCTCATCAGTCTTTGTAGAGAAACAGAAGTCTTTTTCTGCTAATCTATGGAGTTTCTCACAAGAAAACTAATTCTGTTATAGCTTTCTATTTCTCTGATGCCAGCTGCCCAAAAATCTGCCATCAGTTCTTTCCTCCCATTTCACATCACTCTGAGGTGTGTTATGGGTCAAATGAGTCTAGAGATGTCATTTTTAAGGATGAGTTATTCAAAGGCAAAAGTTCTTTTCATGTCTTCGTGAGCCTCCTTGGAAACAGAAGTTTTCTCTTTGCCTCTCAAGGCTACAAATCTTCAACTATTACTTCTCCTCCTCTGTTTCAGTATCTCACAGTATCCTATGGATGCTGGAACAGAAAAAAGAGAAGTGATAGTTGTTGAAGATTTGTGCCCCTTAAGAGGCAAAGAGAAAACTTCTGTTTCCAGAGAGACTCACAGAAACAGATGAAGAGAACTTTTGCCTTTGAATAACTCATCCTTAAAATGACACCCCTGGACTTATGACCCATGACACACCTCAGAGAGATGTGAAATGGGAGGAGTGAACTGATGACAGAGTTTTTCCCGGTGGCTGGCATCAGAGAAATAGAAAGCCATGAGGAAAATGCATTTCTTGTGAAAAACTTCATAGATTAGTAGAAGAGAACTTCTTTTTCTCTACAAAGACTGATGAAAAGACTATAGCACAGTTGGGACTGTTTTAACCACCAAGTTTTTTTTTGTCTCTATGTTGTCATGGGAACAAGAAAATAGTTGAGTAGTGGAGAAAAAGGGTTTCTGGAAGTTTTATTCTGGTTTCTTACTGTTGTAGTGCATCTAAAAATCTTGGTATCTCCCAAGGGTAAAACTCACCTCTGGTTGTGTAATGTTAGTTCCTACCTGAAAACCTTCTTTCCCTTCCCCCTTCCCATTGGCTGTGACCTCCCTGCATCCCCTGATTACCCCTGCCTCCGGGTATAAGAGATAAGACCTACGGCATTTTGGTCTCTCTCTTGCCCCGGATGGACGACAGACAATAAACCCGGGATTATTCCAGCAAGTTTGAGCCTCCTGTGTCTAGATACTTTGAGTCCGTGTTGTATCCAGTCCAGGACCCCCTCCGCCGCCTGTGCCCTGAGACGAGCAGGCTCTCACCACAGGGGGAGGGACAGAGGGGTCCCACCGGGAGGAAGGATTGCAACAGAGTGGCGCCTGGCTGAGGGCGAACAAGCCCACATTCAAAGGCTTATCAAAGCCAGGGTGAGCCGTTCTTTGGAGACTTTGGATGCAGTTTAAAAAATACAGCAAAAAAAGTTTCCGAAAAGGAGTCAAAAATCCTCCAGCACCAGGGGACCGATTCCAGGGCAACGAGTATCTTTCCACTGCCAGAAAACAACAGAATAAGGTAAGATTTAACTCCGACACCAGGCTGGGAGGGGTGGAGAGTGAAACAGACCCCGGGGGACTGTGTTACATGTAACTCCTTCCCAGTGGCAGCCGCCCTGTGTGGGGTTACCCCAGCCGTGGGCAGAGACGGGGTGGGGGGGGGAGAGGGAATTCTCCCTGCTGCCTGTATCAGTGTGAGTTTAACTGTAACCCTTGGGGTGCCAGTTTGTTTTCTGCGGTAGGGAAAATAGACAGATTGTGTGCAGAGCTGCTGTGACCTCCAAAATGGGATCCCGGCTCTCCACACAAGAAAGGAGTCATACACAAAAAATACAGAATTTTTTAAAAACCACAAATGTAAAAATTTCAAAACATAAGATAAAACAGTTTGTATCATATTTGACTCAGCAAAGTGAACAGATCGAACTGTTGAAATTAGATTCATTAACTGCCTGGGATGAAATTGGAAATTCATTAACCTTAAAAATAGAAGGAGGAGACAAATCGGCCCTGAAATTCCTCCTGGTTTTTCTTTTAATTCGAAGAGAATTAGTTAACAGAGAAATAAAAACGGAAGACAAACAAGCACCGCAGTATCCATCTAACTTCCCTAACTTTTCCCCCAAAACCTCTGCTCCCTCAATGGAAAAGATACCCGAGACAAACAATACAAGTTCTAGTCCGGTGTGTCTCTCTCAGTCACCCAGTCCTGCCTCACAAGCCATCAAGGCTCCCTCCCTATACCCTGTCAGTGTTACAGAAATTGTATCTTCATATCCCCACATGGCTGAGAGCCAAAATGGCACTGGCCACGTGTTACCTGGCCACATGGTGCATCCCCCTGTGTATCCCCTTTCTCCTACCCATAATCCCTTCCACCCACCGTTTCCCACCCCTAACCCTTATCACAACCCCTTTGTTCCCCCTGATATTCCACCCTGTTCCACCCCCCAGCCCTGCTTGGCCCCACCCTATGACCCTGCTCTCCGAGGCTGTAACCATATCCCCTATCCCTCTGCCCCCTGTCCCCCAGGGAGGAGGGACAGGGAGGGAGAGAGTTACACCCCTTGCTCCTGCAGAGGAGCAGGGGGAGGGGTGCTCTGGCCCTGCCCCCTGGGGTGGGGGTGCGAGCCTCCGGGGCCTGGCATGGGGGGGCGCGGGACCTCTCCCAGCTCCTGCGGGGGTGGGGTAGGGTCTCTCCACAGGCCCGGTGAGGGAATGGGACCCCCGGGGCCCGGCATGGGGGAATGCGGACCCCCAGAGACCGGCATGGGGGGGGTTCGGACCCCCAGAACCCGGCGTGGGGGGGTGCAGACCCCCGGGACCCAGCGTGGGTGGGGGCGGTCCCCCGCCCAGCTCCTGCGTGGGAGGAGCTGTGTCTCTCCCCAGGTCTGGGGAAGGAACGGGCACCCCGGAGCCCGGCGTGGGGGGGGGCGGGCTGAGGAGCCCAGGGAATGCCAGCCCTGGAGAAGATGAAGTTATGCTAACAGCGGCTCCTGTAGTATACAATAACAGCAGAGGAGCAATGCGATTACAACATCAGCCTTTCAGTTACCAAGTAATCAAAGATATTTGTAAAATTAAAAATTATTTTGGTCGTGATAGTGAAGTCTTAAGGGGAACAATAAGAACTACATTGAAATCACAGGATTTAATTCCTGCAGATATTAAAGATTTATTTCGGTGTTTGCTAACTCCCTCTGAATATGATCTTTGGGAAAGCTTATGGAAAAGATCGTTAACAAAACTCCTAGCTGAACTCAAACAAAGTAATCAAAATGCACATGATACAGAGAACAATTTAGAACATTTATGTGGGGATGGAAATTGGATTAATCCTGCTGATCAAGTGAGAGTATTAACAAAGTTTGTTACAGATAAAGTTTGTGATGTGGCTGAAAACATTTTTAACCAATTACCAACAGTTGATATTCAAGTCAGTTATGTTAATATTAACCAGCTCCCATGTGAGAGTTTCTTACAGTTTGTAGATCGTCTGAGACTACAGATACAGAGACAAGTTAAAGAACCAGTGGCCCAGATGGAACTGCTTAAAGAAATGGCCCAAAGAAATGCCAACGAGGCTTGTCGTAGAGTAATTCTGAGTCTTCCTATCAATCCTCCACCCACCATAGCAGATATGATTGAAGCGTGTGCCCAGAAAGCAGACTTGTACAGTGTACATGACAAGAAACCAGGCAACTTAAGGACAGTGACAGCAGTGACACCAGGAATGAACAAACCACAGATGTCACCAGAACAGCTGCAGCACATCATCTGTTTCCAGTGCAAGAGGCCAGGACATTTTGCAAGGAACTGTCCTAAAACCCAGCAACAAGGGAAACAGCAGAAAGAAGCTATAGCAAACCAACCAAAAAACTAAAGTCTCAGCGCTTTTCTGTCAAGCGCAGAGACATAAAAATGACAGACCCAAAGCAGAAAAAAGACCCTGTTTTAATGGGAAAAGGGGAGGAAAGGGAGTGGGGTGAGAGACTGCAGAAATATAATTGTGAAAAACGTCTGCCTAATAAGGTCTGGCAACCGCAAAAGCGATTCAGACTTGTGTAAGAGACGGTCTGAAGATTCCCTCATCTGTCTCACAACTGTCTCAAGGACAGAGACTGAGACCCTGAATATCATAAGGGACTTGGTTTGGGGATTTGGGCCTAGCTGAGATGGATGTTTGCTAAGTGATTGTTTGCAGGTGGTTGCACGGTACACTTCTCTCATTCCTGCTGGTGAGCAGAGGCTTGTGCGTGGTACCCTGTGCAATGGGTTTTCCACCATGCATTTCCCTCGTTCCTGCTGGTGAGCAAAGACTTGCAAGACACAGATCGCTCTGTACCCTATACCTGCTCCCCGCGCAATGGAATTCATCACAATGATCATCAATCTCCTCTGGTTTTGGCCCTGCACCCCTCGCTTTGCAAAAGACTATAAAATTATACCCCAAACTTACCTTCCTTTGAGATCTCCCCAATGGACAGAAGACTCTGCGTTGTTGGACGTCTGAGTGGACTTCGACGTTGGTAGCTATAATCCCCTTACTCTCTTTTCCTTATGCTTTGCTTTCTCCTTTCTCTCTCTCTATCGCATATTAGTGCTGATGAGCACTCAATAAAGTGTGTTTTGTTGTTTAAGTCCTTGGTTTGCTGATAATCTTTTATACTCTAAGACCGACTAAAAGAACCACATCACGAATCCTACCTTGAGGATCGTGACATAAATTTGCGTCACGGACAGGATTCTGAGAGACAGAAGGGGTTTCAGGTTGTTGTGCAGTCTGTATCAGGGGAAGGACGTTTCGCTTCAGCTGCACCTAGCCTGCCACGCTGGTGAGCAGTGTCTAGAAAGCAAGGGAGGTGACTTGAATTTCTCGCAAACTGCACACGCCCAGGTGAAAAGCACGCCTACACTCGTTTGAGGGCTCTGTCTTCAGAATTTTACATGGGATCTTTGAGTACAAAAGGTGGGACTTACTGGTTTTTTATATGCTGACTGCTTGGTGTAGCAGAGAGACAACCTGAATTTTAAGATAAAGGGGCGCCTCCCAAGCAGATTTGGTCTCTCCACCCACGGCAGGGGGGAACGCAGCGTTGGCTGCGTCTGATGTAGTGTGACTGAGTTTTACCTCCCTGTAGTGGTTCTGTGTACTGTTATGTGTTTTTGATGAATTTTGACTGCTTGGTGTAGTGAAGAGACAACTTGAATTTTAACATAAAGGGGTGCCTCCCAAGCAGATTTGGTCTCTTCATCCATACAGGGACGCGGAGGGTGACGTGGCAAAGGCTGCGTCTGTGCGTAACTTAAGTCTTACCTCCCTGTAGTGGTACTGGGCCCTTCACACACAAAGATGAGTGAACACTCTGAAAACTTTAGTATAAAACATAAAGCTGCATTCATTGCTTTGTTAGCAAAACACAATGCTAAGCCCACCCCAGCTGGGGAAGAATTGTCTCAAAATAATTGGTTCAACCTGGAAAATGTAACTGATAGAATTTGCTCCCTGCAACATGAGGCAAAGTTCAAATTTGGCCGAAATAAAACCATAATTTGTTCTGTATTGGGAGCTTGCCTTACGTCAGCTGTAGAGGCTCGCACTAGACGAAGGCAGGAAGAGAATGTAATTATACAATCCCTAGAAAATTTAGTTGAAAGTTTGCAAAATGAAATTAATTTCTTACGATCTGCTCTGAGTGAGGAGTGTGCCAAAAATTCACAGTCTGCTGATTCCTTTAAGGAGTCACTGGAAAAAGAAACTCCTCAGATAAATCACATATATCCTCAAGCAGAATTACATTTGGTAAAAAATTGTGGTGAAAACTGCTGCTCCCAAATAAGACCTTTGATTAAAACAGATTATAATTATATCAATGATGAAGATCTTGATCCACATATAACCACTAAAGAAATCCCGTACACTGCTACTGAATTGGCTAAGTTGAAAAAGGAGTACGGGCGTCTCCCTCATGAGTCAGAGACAGAATACGTATTTCAAGTGTCTCTCACAGAGGGAGATCAAATTCGATTATCTGAACAAGAAGCAAGTGGTTATTGGGGACATGGTGTTTTCTTAACAACAGGAGATAACCGCAACCCATGGTCCCTAACACAGCAAGCTGCATATTGGGCAGGGGGACTTAATCCCCTGGAAAGGGGAGATCCTGTAGCTCTAACCGGCTCCCCAGACCAAATTCTAGAAAACATTCATAAGGCAGCTTGTCTACAACTGATTCATGAAAGAAAATTAATTGTTGGTTCTGAATCACCAATGTTGTTACCCGTGAAGGCTGAAATTATGACCCCTTTAATTCGTGGCCTTCCAGAATCACTTAAACCCACGGTATCCTTCTCCAGAAAACGATAGCTGCCATAAGCCAAATAGAAAGACTGGACAGGCTTCTGGAAAACTCAAATAATAAAAGTAGATCTGATCCTGGGTTTTCTCTGTACACGAATCCTTCACCACATACAAACTCACAACTCAATTTAGCTGCTGGAAATCACAAAATTTGGACATGGAGTGAAGTTGCAGAAGAGTTACTAAACTATAACAGAAAATATGGTCCTGTAAAAACCCCAGAGGAAAAGCTAGGAAGAACAAAGGGTGTTAGGCACATTGCCCCTCCCAACATAAAAACAGAAAAGGGTAGGCAAATTTCTAGCCAACACTATTGGTGGAACTTAGGGCTGAAGAAAGGGATACCAAAGGGGTTAATGGATAACCTACCATTTGAAAAATTAAGTAAACTGGTTTCTCGGTGGCAGGATTCCAGCCCCATTGTACCAAGCGCTCCACCTTCCCCTCAACCTACTCCAGGCAGTGAGCCAACACAGCCTTATGCACAGTATCTGGGTAGTGGGCCAAAGCAACATCACTCACAGGTTCTGGACAGTGAGCAGAAACAATCACAGTTTCTGAGCAGTGGGTCAAAGCAAAATCACTCACAAGCTCTGGATAGGGAGCAGAAACAACCCCAAAGTTTAGCAATGGAATTGAAAAATTTTCAGAAGCAGGGAAACTTGAACCCCCGTCTCTAATTGAAGGTGAGCATAAAGATGGGGGGGGGGCAATTGGATATATCTTAGACAGCTCACCCACAATCGACAAACTGGAGATTTATTAACAACAGCAATAGTTGGTCCCAAGTGAACACTGGTCACTTTTGTAATAGACACTGGAGCCCAAATTTCTGCATTAACAAATGCAACTGCCCAAAAATGTGGAATTGTTCCAATAAAGAAAAGGTATTGTGTCCTGAATGCTTTGGGAACTTCAGAAGCTATGAAAATAGCTTTTGTAAAAATTTTATTACCTGGAGAGGAAGAACGATTAACTATCAAAGTAGTGCTTGGAGATATCCCAAATGATTTGTTGGGCATGGATGTTTTGGCTGGAAGGCAGTGGGAAGATCAGGATGGCCTATTGTGGTCTTTTGGCACATCACGTCTTAACATAAACTTGCTCCAAGTAGCACCTTCCCTGCCGCACAGCAAAATCACTAATGTTAAACAATATCCTCTCCCTTCTGGTGCCAAGGAAGGCATCAAAACTGTAATTCAGGATTTACGAGATCAAGGGGTAATAGTTAACACTCATTCCCCTTTTAACTCTCCAGTGTGGCCAGTGCGGAAGCCTAATGGAAAGTGGAGACTTACCATTGACTTTCGCAGGCTAAATACCAACACAGATCCCCTCACTGCAGCGGTTCCAAATTTAGCTGAATTAATAATATCAATTCAAGAAAAAGCTCACCCATTCATGGCAACTATAGATGTCAAAGACATGTTCTTTATGATACCTATACAGCCAGAGGACATGGACTGTTTTGCTTTTACTTGGGACGGTCAGCAATACACCTTCACCAGATTACCACAAGGGTACAAACACTCTCACACCTTAGCACACCATGCTTTGGCACAAGAATTAGAAAAAATATCCAAACCTGAGGATATAGCTGTTTATCAATACATCGATGACATTCTTGTAGGGGGAGAGGAAAATGAAGTAGTGGGGGAGGTTCAGCAAAAAATAATATTTCACCTGGAAAGCCTTGACCTACAAATCCCCTCAGAAAAAATTCAGAAACCATCACAAGAAGTGAAGTTTTTGGGAATCTGGTGGAAGGGAGGTATGACATGTATCCCACCTGATACCCTAACCACACTAGATCAGATTAAAATGCCTGAATCCAAGAAAGAACTTCAACAAGCTTTAGGCTTGTTAGTGTTTTGGAGAAAACACATCCCAGATTTTTCAATAATTGCCAGACCCCTTTATGATTTGTTAAGAAAAGGGATGCAATGGGAATGGACCCCTTCCCAAGAAGAGGCATTGCAATTATTAATCTTTGAAGCAATAGCCTATCAAGCACTGGGCCCCATACATCCCACAGATCCTTTCCAAGTAGAATGGGGGTTTGCTGCTTCAGCGCTGTCAGTTCACATATGGCAACAGGGTCCAGAAGGCCCTACAAGACCCGTTGGGTTTTTCTCCCGTGGCTTTAAAGATGCTGAGAAGAGATACACTACCTGGGAAAAGGGACTGTTTGTGGTTAGCATAGCTCTCATAGAAGTGGAGAAAATTACACGACAACAACCCATAGTGCTGAGAGGCCCTTTTAAAGTTATAAAGACAGTCACTACTGGAACTCCCCCCCCTGACGGGGTGGCACAGAGGGCTTCAGTAAGAAAATGGTATGCCCAGATCGAACATTACTGTAACATCTTTTCAATAACTGAAGGAGCTATAAAAAATCTGGCCATACAAGAAACCGAGAGCTTGGCTGATGGCCACGAAAAACCTGTTTCTGTAATTAAGGTAGCCCCTCCTTTCTCCCCTGAAAAATCAACAAACTCTTGGTTCACTGATGCTTCTGCCAAGCGAGAAGGGAAGGTATGGAAGTACCGGGCAGTAGCTCTCCACACTTCCTCAGGTGAACAAATAGTTACTGAAGGAGAAGGTAGTGCTCAAGTGGGTGAATTAATAGCTGTTTGGAGCGTTTTCAAACGTGAGGCACAGAATACCTGTGTAGTTTATATTTACACTGACTCCTATGCTGTGTTTAAGGGATGCACAGAGTGGCTCTCTTTTTGGCAACAAAATGATTGGGAAGTAAATAGGATTCCAGTGTGGCAGAAGGAAAAATGGCAAGAAATTTTAAGTATTGCAACCCAAGGAAATTTTGCTGTAAGATGGGTGGCTTCACATCAAACAAATGGAGATTTAGCTGGTAACCTGAACAATGCAGTTGATGAACTAGCAAGAATAAGTCCTCTAAAGGAGGAACTTGTTACAGATGACTGGGATCACTTATTAGAGTGGCTGCATGTAAAAAGACAACACACAGGTGTAAAGGATTTGTATAAAGAAGCTTTTGCCCGTGGGTGGCTTGTTACCAGAGAAATGTGCAAAACATGTATATCAGCCTGTGAGCAATGCCGCAAACGGCTGGAAAGACACCCTCTGAAAGATGACCCTTTGCATTTAAGAACAGGCAAAGGACTTTGGGACGCATGGCAAGTCGATTATATCGGCCCTTTCAAAGAGTCAAGAGGTAAACACTTCGTGCTGGTAGGGGTAGAAATTGTGTCCGGGTTAGTTCAGGCTGATGCTTTTAACAGAGCCACTGGTGACAACACTGTTAAAGCTTTGCAGGGATGGTTTGGAACTTTTCCAAAACCACAAGAGATTCAATCTGATAATGGTTCTCACTTCACTGCTAAAGTTGTGCAAGATTGGGCAAAGGATGAAGGAATTAAATGGACCTTTCACACCCCTTACTACCCTCAAGCTAACGGGATTGTAGAAAGAACCAATGGTCTCCTTAAGCGACTCCTGAAACCACATGAAGGGAATTGGGATGTTCGATATTTCAGCAAACCTTTGTTCCACAGAAGATTGGAAATGCGACAAATATGATCCCCTCATATTGTGTTGCCGCCAGAAGAACATTGGAAACTACACACTAGATCCTAGCACCAACAATGTTGAAAGCACGAAGCTCTGTAGAAGGGAACCCAATGACTGCTGGTACAATTTCACCTTAACCAGACCAGTTTACGTGACCTGCAATTGGCAAAATAACCCAGCTGGCCAATCAGGATTTACAGGTTTAATTCACAGGTTTAAGATAAATGCTGTGGCAAGGCCTATATTAAGTGTAATAATCACATACCATGGTGTGAATACCGCTTTTTTGCTCAATGGCAAAACTAACGTTTTCCCTTCTTTTCTGTTAACTCAAGGTGATGATGTTTCAATACGCTGCAGACTGAGTACTGGATCCCACACTGAGCCTGTACACAGTCAAGTCGCCAGATCTTGTGGCCAGGTTATATCCTGTGAAACTTGGAATCAAGATTGTTGGCTGAATTTAACGGCTGTACAATTGTCCTCCAAAGTTGTGTGTGGTATAAACAATACCAAATATTGGGGAGAGCTTAATGTTCAGGTTGTAATACCTACCACACAGCCACCAATTAGATTGACTCCAAAAATTTCTGAAATTGGACCCTATGTAATCAGGAAAACTGGCCAACAACAAATGCTATTTAATCCAGCATGGTCTATCAAACAAGTCAAATTACTAATGCAAAACAATGTCTCAGAGATTCAGCCAGCTTGTTCACCTTTTTTGCAAACTTCCTTTGAGGGGTGGACAACCTGCTGAGAAAGCGAAATTCTTTTCACAAACGGATGACAAGAGATATAACTGGTGTCGTGGGATCAGGACTAGGAATTTTGAATAGTATTGATTCAGAAGTATTGATGAATAAATTGGCTGTTGCAACTAAAGATTTGACCAAAATACAACAACCACTGAGGTCATCTTTAACAGCTTTGGGAACCCAACAGTGGTTGCTATCAAACATTACCAAATTGGGAAAGGGTAAATGTAGATGATCACAAATTAATAATTGATGCACTCAGTGCTACCCAAAACAATGTTTCTCTGGCTCTTAGCTGTATTCAAGCCCAGTTGTGGATGCAGTCAGTTGCTGCATCAATTATCAGAGAGGGTGAAGAAGGCACCTTTCCCACTGAAATTCGGAAAATAGTCTGGGACAATGCCAATGATTTTGAAAAAGAATTTCAATCTTGATGGAATTTGGTGAATTTTACCTACGATCCCACCACAAACATAGCCACAGCTTTTGTGTTGACAATACGTAATGCTTCAGTACATTCAATTTTTCCTATCATTGCACTAGGGCTGAATCATGATGGAGCTGTTCTCTATCCTTTAGAGCACAGGGAATGGGCCCGTCACATTGGTGGGAAATGGCAAACTGTTGGTTTAGAAAATTGTATTGTCCAGGAACAACGAGGGTTTATCTGTAAAAGTAATGCAATCAAAGCTCAAGACATTTGTTTAGACACAGAACAGAATATCTGTCATTTTGAAATCCATCCTAATGAGACTTCTGAAACAGTGCTTGTGCATGTAGGCAAGGGATGTGTATGCTTGAGAACTGCTTGTGATAGTATGCTTGTAGAAAACATAGTAGTGGATACTAAGAATCATTCAAATTTTTGTGCATGCAATTTTACTGAGATTGTAGGTTGTGACTTTTCTTATTTAGCTCCAGTTACTTCATATTATCTTTTGCAGTATAATTACACTTTGATTCATCATTTAGTGCCTGCTCCAACTGGAATGAACTTTACTCTGGTGAGGCAATTGTTGCTTCACCAGGATTTAATCGAAATTTTGGAAAAGATCAAAAAGGATGGACAAAAGACCTTAGTTACGGTTCACCACAATGTGAAAGGAATACATCGTGTTTTGGAAAGAGTAAGGAAAGATGTTGAACACGAGTGGTGGGACACTCTTTTTGGGTGGTCACTAACTGCTACAGGTGTTCTGAACAAATTGTGTCATCCCATCATCGTCCTCTTGGTTTTAGTTTTACTTGGTTTTGTTCTATCAGCAATCTTGTACATCCTGAATTGGAGAATGATGAAGCAGTTGACACAATTGACTTCCACAATGGATGCACACAATATGATTGGTACTTTACATGTTGCTGATACCCCTAAGGTTATCGATACTCAATGAATTATGCAGGCACTACAATAAATAATTTGACATTGTGACTATGAGGTTAATCATTTTATCATGTTGTATTTTAGAATAAAATTTATTGTTTGTTTTAAGATAAGAAACCAATATGTAAGTCTTAGATGAAATTATATATATGGATTAGTTTTTCTTTGAAATCAATATATTGATTTTCTTATTGTTTTGTTTTCTCTTTTCCTTTTTCTGTCGCTTATCTTTTCCCTACTACCTGTCTCTGTTTTTTTCTGGGATATACTACCAACTGTAACGAGTCCTGAAGACTTCAAAGAAGAACTTCACAGCAGCACTACGACATTGTGCAGAAAGACCTCGACGATTGTGAGCCACGGGGTGGTGTAAGAGACGGTCCAAAGATTCCCTCATCTGTCTCACAACCGTCTCAAGGACAGAGACAGAGACCCTGAATATCACAAGGGACTTGGTTTGGGGGTTTGGGCCTAGCTGTTTGCTAAGTGATTGTTTGCAGGTGGTTGCATGGTACACTGCTCTCGTTCCTGCTGGTGAACAGAGGCTTGGTAACCTGCGCAATGGGTTTTCCACGACTCATGGCTCTCGTTCTTGCTGGTGAGCAGAGGTTTGTGTGTGGTACCCTGTGCAATGGGTTTTCCACGACACCTTGCCCTCGTTCCTGCTGGTGAGCAAAGACTTGCAAGACACAGATCGCTCTGTACCCTACACCTGCCCCCTGTGCAATGGAATTCATCACAATGATCATCAATCTCATCTGTTTTTGGCCCTGTGCCCCTCACTTTGCAAAAGACTATAAAATTATACCCCAAACTTACCTTCCTTTGAGATCTCCCCAACGGACAGAAGACTCTGCGTCATTGGACAGCTGAGTGGACTTCGACGTTGGTAGCTATAATCCCCTTACTCTCTTTTCCTTATGCTTTGCTTTCTCCTTTTTCTCTCTCTATCGCATATTAGTGCTGATGAGCACTCAATAAAGTGTGTTTTGCTGTTTAAGTCCTTGGTTTGCTGATAATCTTTTGTACTCTAAGACCAACTAAAAGAACCACATCACGAATCCCACATTGCGGATCGTGACAGCCAGCTGCCCAGAAAGTCTGCCATCAGTTCACTCCTCCCATTTCACATCACTCTGAGGTGTGTTATGGGTCAATCAGTCTAGGGATGTCATTTTTAAGGATGAGTCATTCAAAGGCAAAAGTTCTCTTCATCTGTTTTTTGTGAGCCTCTCTGGAAAGAGAAGTTTTCTCTGCCTCTTAAAGGCTACAAATCTTCAACTATTACTTCTCTCCCCCTGTTCCAGCATCTCACAGGATCACAACCACTTCACCATTTGCTCAAAATCCACACTTTGAAACACTCCATTCCTCCCAATATATTCTGTCATGAATCAAAGGAGTTTTTTTTTTCAGAACACTACTGTCCACCTCCATAGCTTTAACAGAAGAATATTTCAGCTTATTAAAGCATCTCCTTATTTTCTCTTCCCCCTCTAAAACTTAATTCCTTTCTTTACTGTTTTTGGTGGTTTTATGGTGTCTCCTTACATATTGATCACTCCCTCTCTCTCTTCCTCTCTCTTTGGGAAAAAAAAAGAATTAATCTGCAAGTCTCATCCAGGTAGTAAAAGAGTTAACGTCTTGCTCAAGCTGCAGATCCCCATGGTGTCAGGTTTCAGTTCAGCGGCAGAAACTGCAAACTGGGCCAGGAACCGGCCTGAGCCCGGCCGGCCCCGCCTCCCCCCCCTCCCCGCCCCTCGCAGCCTTGTCTGGCCTGGTGCGGGGGGGAGGAGACTGATCCGGAGCCTGTTACCTCTTCAGAAGCCAAAAACCAAAGAGAACAAGAAATTCCTGGACTTACATCTTAAGGTAGGTGTTCACAGGTTGATCTCACTTTTCAATGGTTAAAACCACTGTCAATTCTCAGAAATCGTCAGTTATTGGTCAGGAGAAAAAACTCCTATCAGCCTCCAGCAGTTTCAACTTCCTTAACTCTCAAAGCTAATCTTAAAGGTGCAGAACTTAATATATATAAAGCAGGCAATTGGGAATACCAGTATCATAAAGTCATCCCAGGACAACTTGTCACATTATTTATTTATCTGACTGTATGCTGGACAAGTTGTGACTCCCAGCTGGGAGTGACACTGAGCATAAGAAGAAGGGAGTGATTGGGAGAAAAGATGTTTTTATATTTGTTCTTATTTCTCATTTTTCTACTCAGTTTAATTGGCAATAAATTAAACTAATTTCTTGTGGTTTTAAGGCACTAGCTAAAAAAAACACTAGAAAACTTACTCATTTCTTACTGTGAGATATGGATTAGGAGAAGGGCAAAACAGGCTTAAAACTTAAAAGGATTAAATAAAGTTTATTAACAAAACTACAAGAATAAGAAACCAGAATAAAACCTCCAGAAACCCTGCTTCCCCATCACCCAACCATTCCCTCGTCTAACTGACAACACAGAGACAAAAGTTAGTGGTTAAAACAGTACCAACTATGTAATAATCTTTTCATCAGTCTTTGTAGAGAAAAGAAGTTTCCTTTTGTCATTCCATGGAGAGTTCTCTACAAGAAAACAGTTTTCTTATGGATTTTCATTCCCTTGATGCCAGCCGCCTGGAAAACTCTGACATCAGGCCCCTCCTCCCATTTCACACCACTCTGAGGTGTGTTCATGGGCCATGAACTCAAGGGGTGTAATTTCAAGGATGAGTTATTCAAAGGCAAAGGTTCTCTTCATCTGTCTCTGTGATCATTTCTGGGAATTGATGTTTTCTCTTTTTTTTCCTGGAGGCTGTGTCTCCATCAACTCCCACTTCCCTTTCTCTGTTCCAGCATCTCATGGGATCACAACTACTTCATTATCTGCTCAGCTTCATCAATAGTTTACTATTGAGAAACCGCTCAGATTATTCACTGAGTCCTCGTGGAGGTATAGCGAACGTCGTTTATTTCTATCTTTAGCACACTTTTATAGGGTTTTACAAGATCCGCGGGCTTAGCAAGTTACTATTGGCTAATACACATTGGTTTACATTTTTTCTCCCGTACACAAGGATATTGTTTTTCTTTCATTCTCTCTGCTTCCGAAGAGTTTCAAGGACATTAGCCTTTAATATTGCCACTTATACCAAAGGCTGGCTTGTGCAGACAAACTTTTACTAAAATATCATGCCCACCTTCTGTTAAAATATTAACTACAATTCCCCCTTTCCCTTTTTGCACAAGCCAGGCTTTAGACGCAACTCGTTCTACACTTCTACGGAGACAAGATAACATACAACTTAAAACTACTATCCCAATTAACACTATAAGCAAAATTCGTCCCCCTTCTAGCACAAGAAACCTCAACCATCCAGTGGTGCTCCAGCTGGCGAACCAACTTCCAATGGGGTCACTATCTTCTTTCAGGGCATGTAGCCCATTCTGTAGTTGGTTTAGTTGCTTGTGAATGGAAACTGAATGGTCAGTAAGATTCAAACAGCACATGCCTTCAAACTCCTCACAACCATGTCCTTGTGCCAAGCACAAGAAGTCAATTGCAGCTCGATTCTGCAATATTGCATGACGTGCACTACTCACATCAGCTGAAAGTTCACTTAACATTGTTGATGTTAAGTTCAGTTCTTTCTTGGTCCAACAAGTGAGCCTCTTTAGATTTGACAAGGTTTTAGCCGCAGCTGTTCCTGGGCTGAAAAAGGCGGCTAGCCATATTATACCACGACCCCAAAAGTCTGGGTCTCTAACATCATCACACTGTAATTCATTCAGGCTTCACTTTGACTGTTTGATGTTTTTTATTTTACCAGCTATATTTAGCAATTGGTGTAAGTTTGGATGGAACAAAGTAAGTTTCCCAAGATAACAGGGTCCTCTGTGTGGGCTAGCAGGAATTCCATTCCATGCTCTATCTCCACAGATTAAGAATATTGAACTAGGTAATCGCCTTGGTAATCGACCTGTGAGATTGCACCGTGAATAAAAAGCTTTACTTTCAGTGTTAGTAATGAGATCAACTATAGGGTTAACTGTAGCCCAGTGTTGCATTACTTTGGTGGAGTGGTGTTTTGTCCGGGGCTCAAACATTACCCATCCACCTGAAGTATTTTTGGAACCTAACAAATCCAATTCCTCTGGAGGCCCTATGGTAACATTAAGAACTTCAATAATTTTTGCTTGCCAGCAGGCTTCAAGTTGTCTTGATGTGAAGCCAACAGTGCAATTGCACTCTTGCAACATTGCAAATTGATTCAGTCGAGCCTCATTACTAATAAAACCTTTAAATGCTTGAGGATCCCATTCAGGGACTCCTATGAGAGGTGCAAAAAGGATCTCCAGGTGTAGCTAGACTTAGACACATTGATTTTTGGCCTGTTAAGTGTGCCAGAATGACCCATATGTTCTGTTGCTTTTGGATGTTAGTTAGCAGACAGTTGGCTGGGACTATACACAGTACAATTACCATAAGCAGTTTGTTCCATACAAATGACACCATGCTTGCAGAATCACAGTTAAAGCTTTAACGTTAAATGAACTTTCAATTATGCTTACACTAACTCTTGAAGGGGAAATACTTACACCTTATACTAATGTCTTTACTAAACTTATCAATAACCTGCAAATAACAATTACCATACAAACTAAAACTCTTTATCTTAAACTATTATCTAACTACTTTTAACACACGTGCTCTGGTATATATGCAATCTAAGCGTGAACGCAATTTGTTTAAAGGGTAAAATACACAGCTACAATTTGCTTTATATACAGTTAGATGGAGTCTCTACACTCTTTTAGATCTACAGAATTTTTCTCACAAACAGACTATGATTTAACATGATTCAGTCTTGAAACATCTGCTGCTCTCGTGATGTCAGCTGGCAGCCCATCAGCGACTGACTGAGGGCATCGATATCCTGATTGTTCTTCAGATCCTTCGTGGCTGGTTTGGTCCATCGGCTAGGCACCCATAGTGGTCCAGCATCTGTGGAAACACAACTGTAACTGTGCCCGTTAAATAGCAATGGATTTGGTCCCTCCCAGATACCTGTTTTTGGGTTCTTATAGTATAATTTAATTTCTGGGGTAGCTTGCATCTTTATCTGACTATTATGAATTACCACTGGGGGCTGCTCTAAATCTCCAACTAAACTGAGGAAATTTAGAGTGAATAACACTTGCTGCAATCGAATGACAGGGTCTGATTGTTCAGGTGTTTTCTGTTTTCTTAAATACTCTTTTAAGGTCTTATGGGCTCTTTCTACAACGGCTTGTCCAGTTGACACATGGGGAATTCCAGTTACGTGTTTGACTCCCTACTTTTGTAAGAACCGAGAAACTCGTGTTCCTACATATGCAGGCCAATTTTCTGTTTTCAGTTCTTTTGGAACTCCTATTACAGCAAAGCAAGCTACTAAATGTCGAAATATATGTATGCTTCTCTGTCCTACTTGTGCAGTGGCCCAAATCATTTTTGAAAAGGTATCTACTGTGACATGTACATATTTGAGGCAACCAAATTCAGGCACATGTGTTACATCCATCTACCAGATCTCACAGGCTTGAAGACCTCTAGGGTTAACACCTAAGACTAGAGTGGTTCCATATTGACTACATTGTGGACAGGATTTTACAATGCCTTGTGCATCTATTGAGCTGATATTAAATTGTCTCTGCAAGGCTTTTGCGGCTTGGTGAAAGAGAGTGTGACTCTCTCTTGCAACTGCAAAAGAGTCTCTTGGTGCTGCAACAGCAGGACTGACAAGTGTATCAGCTTTTGCATTGCCTTCTCCGAGACCTAATTCCGTTTGATGACTGTGGATGTGAATGATGCAACAAGATTCTTCTCTATCTTCAATAGCTCTCTTGATTTGCAGGAATAGTTGACACAATCGCTTATTATTCGGTGGCTTGATGAGAGCATCTTCAATACGTTGTACCACTCCTACCACATATAATGAATCTGATACAATGTTCAGCTTTCTGTCTTGCCAACAAGACAGTGCCCATGAGACAGCTGTAAGTTCTAATGTCTGCAGTGAGTCATGTGCATCTCCATCTATGGTTTTGCTTTTCCAACTCGAGCCTTCTCGCCAGGTACAGGCTGCTTTTTTCTGTCACTTTCCTGCATCAGTGTATACTGTAAGGCCTTCCACTGGTTGTTGCACTATTTTGGGCTGTTGCAACCATTGCTGCTTTAACATGATCTGTAAGCGTAGATCTTTAGGTTGCATGTTATGTACAGTTCCTGGATAATTGAGCAGCGCTAATTGAATCGGTTCTGAGTGTCTCAGCATCCATTCAAAGTTTTCTATCTTTATCAATAGACTAATATGCTCTGGTTCAGCACCACTAATTTCCATAATTCGCATTGTCGCCCTTTTTATGAGATAAGCAATTGCTTCTGTTCTCTGCCAAATACTCATTGGTGGCGTATGCTGTGTAAAAATCCACTCAAGGATTGCTAAAGGGTCTGCACATTTCATTGATAATCTCTCTGACTGTACCTTCTTGACAGGCTGACCCTCCTTGATGGGCTGCTTGGCATCTTGACAACTCTCAGGTGGGTCTTCTCCCCCTTTCTCTTTTTGCCAAGCAGGCCACTGGAATATGATAGCACATGGGGCAACAGGACGGTTACAAGACAAAAGTCCTAAAGGCACATCTGGTAATCTTCTCTTTGCTAGCATTGAAAACAGTTTCTTCCCTAGGGATGTGAGACATTTCTTCTGGTCTATAGAAAGGGTAACCAGAGTTTGTGGATCTGTGCCTTTTAAAAGGCTCATTAAAGTTGCCATCTCATCATTTCTGATACCAGCAATGGATTGTACCCGTTGCAGATCTCCAATAAGTTTCTGTGCGTCATTGAGAGTGGTGATCTCATTAGTCAATTCTAATTTCTGTGGGCGGACTGATGAAGATGTCAGAATCCACCCTAGATATTTCCATGGAGCTTGTTTTTGAATCTTCTCTGGGGCAACCACCAAGCCTTTTGCTGCGAGTTGAGCAGTGATAAATGCAAGGTCATCATCTTGGAATGGATCACGTTGATAGAACAAGATATCATCCATGTAGTGATAGATAATTGTCTGAGAAAGTTTTGCATGCACGGGTGTCAGTGCCCAGTGCACAAAGAGTTGGCACATTGTTGGAGAATTTTTCAACCCCTGTGGAAGGACCACCCACTCAGATCTCTGAGATGGACTTTCTTTATTGATTGATGGTAAGGTGAAGGCAAATCACACTGTGTCCTCTTTTGCAAGGGTTATTGTGAAGAAACAGTCTTTCAAATCTATAACTAGAAGATGCCATTCTTGTGGCAACACTGTGGGAGAGGGCATCCCTGGTTGTAATGCTCCCATTGTCCACATCTGATCATTTACCTTGCGTAGGTCATGCAGCAATCGCCACTTTCCAGATTTCTTTGGGATGACAAAGATTGGAGTATTCCATGGGCTGAACGATGGTTGAATGTGCTTTGCTTGTAGCTGTTCTCTGACAAGTTCATGTGCAATTGCCAGCCGCTCCTGAGAGAGAGGCCACTGCTCAACCCACACTGGCTCATTAGATTTCCACTGAATCCTTGGGGTCGGCAGCCTGTCATCAGTGATGACTACTGAAAAGGTGATTGGACAGGAAAGGTTAATGTTGCTCCGGAGCTGGCTGAGAACATCTCGACCAATGAGCCCTCCAAGGCTTCCAGGCAAAGGCATGACGTATGGACATAAAGTGGTAGTCTATCCCTCAGGAAATCAAAACTGAATTGGATGTATGCTTCTCAGTGGTGTGGAGTATCCTCCTATACCTTGTACTGAGTTTAAGGCTCTGTGGAGAGGCCACTCTCTTGGCCACCAAACTCGGCTGACGATGGTGACATCAGCTCCTGTGTCTAACATCATTGTAACTTTTTGCTGATTCAGTCTCTGGTACAGGGTGATTTCAACTACTGGTCGATGGTTCATTTGTTGAACAAGATTCACCACTGTATCTCCTGTAGATCCAAATCCTCTGGCTCCATATCCAGGAGCACTTTGAAAAATGTCCTTCTCAGTTGCTACCTTTTTAAACAACACCAATTGAGCGATTCTTGTCCCTTTTCTAATCGTGAGTGGAGGAGCTAAGGTGTAGGCACAAATTTGGATTTCACGGGTATAATCAGCATCAATAACTCCTGGGAGAACAATAAGTCCCGCAACTCCAACAGATGATCTTCCAGTTAGCAAAGCACCAAGTGCACTGGTGGCAGAATAGATGGGTCCTGTAACTCCAGTTGGGATCTTATGGATGGTGCTGTCAATGAGAGTGACATCTACTGATGCTGCCAAATCGATTCCCAGGCTTCCTCTGGTTGCTGGTGGGTTGAGCTGCTGCATAGAGTTGGGCCGACCACTTGTGTCCCCACGTGGCGGCTCTTCGCGCTCTTGCACATGTTTTTTGCGAAACGACATGTAGTAGTAGCATGGGTATCCATCTGGCATCGATCACACCACATGGTAGCTTGGCAGGACTTTAGAAAGTGCTGTTTCCACATCAGAAGCAAATGTTTGTAGGTGTAGCAAAAGGTTTACATCTATTTCCCAATTTACTGACCGCAGCAGCAAGTAGACTTGTAGCTGGTTTCATGGCTTCTGCAACTGCATTGGCTACAAGTTGTCCTTGTTGTGTCTGATTAACTCTCAGAGCAATATCTAGCATGTCTCCCAAATCTGCTTGTTTCAGGAGCGTGGCAAGGATAGGCTTTATCTTTGAGTTAGCATTCTCAAAAGCTAACAATTTAAACAAGTTCTGTTTGGCTTCCTCAGTCATGTCATTCTGAGCTTTCAGGGCTGCTGACAGAGGATTGATGAAATGAGGATATGGTTCTGTAAGGCCTTGCCATACTGTAGTGAAGGATGAGATTTAGAATCAGGCACAGCATTGAAGGCTTGACGAGCAAGCTGTGCAGACAAATGATGCATTGCAAGGGGTTAGTTTAACTGTACAGCCATATGACTGTAGACTCCTGAACTGGTGATCATGTCAGGATTAAGTCCATACAGTACATCATTCTGATCTCAAGGTCGATTGGCTTCTAGAACTGATAACCTTTTCCATTCCTTCTCCCACACCATAAGCTGTGATGGAGTTAAAAGCAGACGTGCTAAATTCTGGCTGTCTCTGGGACTATTAACATCAGAGGTGAACAGCCAATCCAATGCAGTGTTTGCAGCTTCAGACTTAATGCCATGCTCAGTAACTGTCTTTTTGGCTCGCTGCAAAATTTTCCAGTCGTGTTGTTCATAGCGTGGATTTTGCTGGTCATATAAAATGGGACAAGCAATTGCTCCTGTTGCTTGCCATTCTCCTTCAAGGATTGCATCTCGAATGATGCCAGTCCACCTTTGCCTTGCTTTTTGTTTTCTGCTCTCTTCTTCTAGGGTAGTAGAATGAGAGCTGGAACAAGATTGTGGTGTTAGTGTCTCTAAAGGTGGAGCAGATGGTTCAGGATGCATCACGTCCTGCAGCTGCTGAACTGACTCTGCTTGCTGCTTTGGTGTTTGCTGCAGAGCTGCTTTCTCTTGATGATGCTGTGCTCCATTTGCACATAATGTCTGCTCAATCTGAGCTTGCAGCTGTTGCACAAGCTGTTCTATTTGTTGTTGCCATTCCAGTAGCTCTTTCTTTGATGTATCATTACAATTAATTGGCTCTTCTCCCGCTGGAGGTCGTCCGTCCTCTGAATGCATTTAGATGTCATCATCCAGGGGGAGAGGGACATCTTGCGGCTTCCCCAGTGAACAGTAGATGGCAGCAAAGGATAGATTTTTGGTTTGCACTCCAAGGCTCTTACTTCCGCTGACATGTGAGGCTCTGCCTGGCTGGTGCTGGCGGCCTCTCCTTCTGGAGGAGCCGTCATTTCTACATCCACATTTGACGGGGTAACTTCCGGTTTGGGCTCTGCCGGCACGGACCCACCCGCTCCAGTGCTCCCCTGAGATTTTAAAAGTTCTGATACGGTGCTACACTGCCTTCCTGTGAGCCCCTTCGCTGACCGAACGTGCCCAACCCCAAAGAAAGCACCCAGACTGCTGATTGATGTGGAAGTGACTGTGGCACGTCCGTCTCGGGCCAAGCCATGGCTTCCAAGGCAGCGGCCGCGACTGTGGACTCCACCTTCATATCTCTTAAGGTATTCAACACAATTTTCCAGATCAAGCCGAGCGCTACCGCGTCTTTGCTCTTCCCCGTGATCACCTTTTCCCACATCAGATTTCCTATATCTTTCCATTCTTCCACTGCAAAAAGCAGCGGCGGCACCAGAAGGCGCCCGTTTTCTTTAGCCCATAAAACGAGCCTGTCCAGGTCTTTTTCCCTGACTGCTTCACCTCGTTTAACGATAATACTCAGAAGCAGTTTTTTCGCTGCCGCAAACTCAACTTCCATGTCGGCAGCCCATGGGCGGGCGGAGGGCCGTGACCCCTCCTCACCTCTTCCGCCCTCGGCTTCCCCCAGCTGCCCGCGTCCGCGTCCTCCCGTGCACGGGCTAGCCTACCCAGTACCGAACCGCGTCCGCGTCTCTCCGCGCACGGACCTGCCAAATCCCCCAGCCCGCAGGGTCCCAGATCGGAGCGCCAAGTATTGAGAAACCGCTCAGACTATTCACTGAGTCCTTATGGAGGTATAGCGAACGTCGTTTATTTCTATCTTTAGCACACTTTTATAGGGTTTTACAAGATCCGCGGGCTTAGCAAGTTACTATTGGCTAATACACATTGGTTTACATTTTTTCTCCCGTACACAAGGATATTGTTTTTCTTTCATTCTCTCTGCTTCCGAAGAGTTTCAAGGACATTAGCCTTTAATATTGCCACTTATACCAAAGGCTGGCTTGTGCAGACAAACTTTTACTAAAATATCATGCCCACCTGTTAAAATATTCTCGACAGATCACTTCTGCTCAGATCTACACTTTGAAATACTTCATTCCCCCCAAAATACTCTTTCATGAATTAAAGGAATTTTTCAGAACATTATTGTCCATCTCTATGGCTTTAACAAAAGAATATCTCAGCTTATTAAAGCATCTTCTCATTCTCTTCCCATCTGAGGCTTGATTCTTTCCCTCACTGACTTTGATAGTTTATGTTGTCTCTTTACACGTTGATCACTCTCCCCCTCTCTCTGGAAAAAGGATTAAATCTGCAGGTTTCATCTGGGTAGTGAAAGGGTTAAAATCTGGCTCAAACTGCAGCAGGTATTCATGGTGTCAGATTTCAGCTCAGCAGGGCCTAGAGCCGGGGCCCCCCCTGGGAAAGGCTACCTGTTCCCTGCTGGAACAGGAGCCGGAGCCTTCCCTGGAAGGCTGCAGCAAAGCCCGGTCCCAGCCTGGGGCTGTGGGAAACCCTGCAGGCTCCATCCCCTGCCTGGGAGCTGTGGCAGGCCAAGCCCAGCCCCTGCCCGGGGCCTCATGGCCTGGGGCGAGGGCGGGGGGAGGGAAACAGGAGCTAGCTGAAGTTCTATTACCTTTCAAAGCCGGAAACAAAGAGAGAGCTAGAAACTCTTGGGCTTAGGTTTAAAGGGTGGTGTTCACAGGTTAATCTCAGTTTTCAGTGGTCAAAAAACCTGCCAATTTTCAGAACTAGCTAGCTATTGGCTAGTTCTCAGGTAGAGAAGAAACTCACAGAAGCCTCCAGCAGCCTATCTCAGAGCCTTAATTTTCGTGGGTGTTTTCTACTTTTTCTTAAATGCCAATCCATCATATTTCTCCAAGTCGAGTCTGTTTTGCCCATGGTGGCAATTGCTGAGTGATCTCCCTCTCCTTATCCTGACCCATGAGGTTTTCATAGTACTTTCTCCCCCTGTCCTGTTGAGAGGGGTGAGTGATAGACTAACTTGTGTACCTGGTAACCAGTCAAGGTCAACTCACCACCCTGTCTGCCAGGACCCTCAGGTCCTTCTCTGCCAAGCTGCTTTGCAGCCTGGTTCCCCCCAATATATATTGGTGTATGGATTTCTTTTTCCCCAGGTGCAGGATTTAGCAGTTCCCCTTGTTGAATTTCATAAGACTTTACTTACTTTGGTGTCTTTATGTTGTCTTTCTACATGTCATCACTTTGTCTTTTTCTCTCCCTTGAGAGATGATTAAGGTCTGCAAGTCTCATCTGTGCAGTGAAAGGGTTAATATCTTGTCTAGGCGTGCAGATGGTTATGGGCAGTGGCCAAGCAGTCACTGTGATGGATTTCAGGCCGCGCTGGGCCCCTCCCTCTGCCCGGCAGCCGCTGGGAGGGGTGGGGAGGGGCTGGCATGGCCCGTAGTCACCCCCAGGGCCTGGCACACCCCGGCTCGGTGCGGGCCGATGGCGGGGGCAGGGCTTGGTGTTAGCAAGATGTTAACAGCTGTGAACTGGCCCAACTTCAGCCGGGGGCCTGCAGCCTTCCATCCCCCGCCCGCCCCGCCAGGCTGCGGTGGAGCGGAGCCAGCCCTACCAGAGCTCAGTTAACTTTTGTGAAAAATGAGGTTCACATAGTTTTTATAGAATTTAAAAGTTTAATAAAAAGACAATTAGGAGATAAAAATAAAGTATACAGATACGGCCGGGTGTCTCTGCATTCAGCCAAGAGAGCACACCTACTAACAAAGGATTGTCCCTTAAAAACAGAACCTTACTACATATCCATAAATTCTCATACATATTCAGACATTCTTCTTAGGATTTTTGGTGTTCTTCTGTTTAGTTTTCTCTTGCCCCCTTTCCAATAGATCAGTCTTCTTGGCGCCATCGAGATTTACATTCCCTGATAACAGAAATGCAATAAATTCCTTCCCCAGAACTCTGGTCACTGCTGTCTTCATCTGGATAAGATGGTTTACAAATGCAGGGGGGGTCTCTAGCTATCTTTTTCAGTCTTTGAGTTATACAAACAAAACTAGTTTTTGTTTTAATAGTATGCCATAGCTTAACATATATGTATTATACCACTATTTCTAAGTTTCATCAATAACAGAAATAAAGGAAACTATATTAATACAGCTAAATTTTCTAATCTTATACATATAACATTCATTATAATATTTGCAAAAAGCCAATAATATGATATGCATTTATAACAGAACAAAACCCGCGCAAGAAGCTCAAGGCTTCCCTCTCCCCCAGACCCACCTTAAAGCTACAGCAAACATTTATGGGCAAAAAGCAGACAATCAGGAATAGAGTATCATCATAAAATCAGACCAAGACACCTTTCTACAGACAGGGTTTTCACAGTGTGCTGCTTCCTGATCAGAGGCCCATTCAATGCTGCACAACTCAGGGTTCCCACCATCTGAAGGAACATAACATTATCTATATTATCTGTTATAAATACCTATGTAGTTGCTGGCTTTTGATAATATGTATTGGCTTTTGCAAATTATTATTAATCACAACAATTTTGATATAGTACAGTTTGTAATCACTTTTAACTGTTTTTGATATAGTATAATTATTGAGAGACCGCCAGCTATTCACAACCCTTCACAGAAGTAAACATGAACACCGTTTATTTCTATCTTTAGCACACCTTTTATAGGGTTCTACAGGGTTCGCGGGCTAAGCAAGTTACTATTGGCTAATACACACAGGTTTACATTTTTTCTCCTATACACAAGGATATTGTTTTGCTTTACTCTCTCTTCTGCAGGAAGGTTTCAAGGACTTTAGCCTTTAATATCATGACTTATTTCAAAGACTGGTTTGTGCAGACAGGCCTTTACTAATATATAAAATATATCAACAATTCCCCCTTTCTCTTTTTGCACAAACCAGGCTTTGGATGTGACTCATTCTATACTTTTATGAAGATAACATACAACTTAAACTGTCATCTCAATTAACACTATAAGTAAACTCCATCCTCCTTCTAGCACAAGAGACCCCAGCCATCCAGTGATGCCGCAGCTGGCGAACCAACTTCCAATAGGGTCACCATCTTCTTTCAGGGCATATAACCCATCCTGTAGCTGTTGTAGTTGCTTCTGGATGGAAACTGAATGATCAGCAAGATTCAAACAGCACATGCCTTCAAACTCCCCACAACCATGTCCTTGTGCTAAAAGCAAAAAGTCAATTGCAGCTCGATTTTGTAATACTACATGACGTACACTACTCACATCGGCTGAAAGTTCACTTAACATTGTGGATGTTAAGTTCAATTCTTTCTTAGTCGAACAAGCGAGCCTTTTTAGAGTTGCTAAGCCTTAATTCATTCAGGCTTCGCTTTGACTGTTTGATGTTTTTTATCAGCCACATTCCGCAATTGATGTAAGCTTGGATGGAACAAAGTAAGTTTCCCAAGATAACAGGGTCCTCTATGTGGATTAGCAGGAATCTCATTCCATGCTCTATCTCCACAGATTAGGAATATGGAACTAGGTAATCGCTTTGGTAATTGTTCTGTGAGATTGCACTGTGAATAAAGGCTTTACTTTCAGTGTGAGTAACAAGATCAACTATAGGGTTGACTGCAGCCCAGTGCTGCATTACTTTGTTAGAATGGCTTTTTGTCGGGGGTTCAAACATTATCCATCCACCTGAGGTATTGGTGGAACCTAACAAATCTAATTCTTCTGGGGGCCCTATAGTAACATTGAGAACTTTGAAAATTTTTGCTTGCCAACAGGCTTCGAGTTGTCTTAATGTGAAGCCAACAGTGCAATTGCACTCTTGCGACATTGCCAATCGATTCAGTCGAGTCTCGTTACTAACTAAACCTTTAAATGCTTGAGGATCCCATTCAGGGACTCCTACGAGACAGGTGCGAAAAGGATCTCTAGGTGTGGTTAGGCTTAAACACATTGATTTTTGGCCAGTTCAATGTGCCAGAGTGACCCATATGTTCTGTCGCTTTTGGATGTTAGTTAGCAGACAATTGGTTGGGACTATACACAGCACAATTACCATAAGCAGTTTGTTCCATGTAAATGACACCATACTTGCAAACTCACAGCTAAAACTTTAACGTTAAATGAACTTTCAAAGATGCTTATACTAACTCTTGAGGGAGCAATACTTGTACTTTATACTAATATAACAATTACTACACAGACTAAACTATCTTAAACTATTATCTAACTACTTTTAACACACGTGCTCTGGTATATATGTAGTCTAAGCGTGAAAGCAATTTGCTGAAAGGGTAAACACACAACTACAATTTGCTTTATATACAATTAGATGGAGTCTCTACACTTTTCTAGATCTTCTGCAGAATTTCTTTCACAAACAGACTATGATTTAACACGATTCAGTCTTGGAACGTTCACTACTCGCTCCCATGATGTCAGCTGGCAGCTGATCGGTGACTGAGGGCTTCAATGTTCATGTTGTTCTTCACATCCTTCTAAATCTTAAAACAAAAGATAACTGAAAACTGGTCTGGAGTACCAAGGCTGTGTGGTGACTTCTCTGTTCACTGGATCTCATGTGTTCAGAGGCACACAGTCTGGTCAGATGAATAGGTGACGTTTTTGAACCTGTCAACAAAACACAGACACTTCTTCCCTTGAAGTTAATGAATTATGCTAATCAAATGCTTTTAGGGCATCAATTT
Organism: Pseudopodoces humilis; assembly: GCF_049639895.1. Lineage (NCBI taxonomy): Eukaryota > Metazoa > Chordata > Aves > Passeriformes > Paridae > Pseudopodoces > Pseudopodoces humilis. Next base: position 4,610,723 of record NC_142211.1, on the reverse strand, counting down.
CCGCCCTTTTTTTTTTTAAAAATGAGATGTACTTCTGTTATACACATCAACATTAACACAAAACCATATACACAATGAATAAAAACTTATGGCAGTTAAAATCAATCAAATCATAAACATTATTAATAACATATATAATATAAAACTACTATTAACTACTAAAAAACTGCACCAGCATCCCATAGTTTGCAAACAAACAGAAACAAAAAAAAATAGTGAAGGATTGGATAACCACCTCTGGAAATGATTCTCCAAGCCCACTTCAAAATTGATCCAGCTGTCATATTAATAGGGTCAAATTGCAAAGTCAAAAAGTGACTCAAATACTGATTTGGAACAGAAAACATCTGGATCTGTTGGCAAACATTCCATCCAGGTAAAGTCAAGGCTTGGCCAGGGCCTAGGCTTTAAACTGGAAAGATGCCTCTTAAAACTAATTTTTAAAACAAGGTTCTCAGTAGTAACAGCTATGAGATGCTTACAGCACAGCAAACTGTTAAAATGCATTTGTACAAAGCAAATGATCAGAAGCTTTAGGTACCAGACCAATTAAATCATGCAGCAGTTGGTTTAATCTGAAGCCTCTCCAATGGCAGCTGATCCTCAGCAATGGTACATCTTCTTGAAATTCTGGAAACACTGAAAAATAAGAAAGCTATAACAAACAAAAACTGCAGAGATTGCAACAAACAATAGAACTTCTAATGAAGTCAAGGGTGTCACAGACTGCATTCACTTCTATTCATAAGCAGGTGTTCATCAGCATTCTATCACAGCTGTTTTAGTTGTAGTTATCTTCATCTTTCTAGGAAAATAACTATACTTTGCAGTTTAGACAAGTGTCTCAAATAAAACATAAAACAATTTAAATTAAACAATATTTAAACTTAATAAAAATTAATTATAACAAAAGGAAATAACAAAACTTAACCTTAAAAGAATATCCAAGTTATAAAACTTAACTTAAAAACATTCAAGCCTAAACATAATAGAACTTGACTTTTCTTAATTCTATTAACACTTAATCTATATTAAATAAAAACATAATCTTATTCTGTTACTACAAAAAGGCAACTAAACGCTTGATATATACCTTTTAAACACAATATAACAATAACATGGATTCACTATAAAGATTATAAAAATGTAACAAATACATCACAAGTCTATGTCATCTAGCTTTGAGAATAACCCACAATAACTGCAAATGTTACTAAAAATACTTATTCATAACAGAAATTTGCCTAGTATATGCTTAAGTTGGTAAGGATTGTAAAGTGCATTTTTTCTAGAGAAAAACCACAACAACACAGGATTTGGCAAGTTGCCATTCAGCTTTTGTAGCACTTTTCAGAAGCATCAAGTCCAATTCTTAATTGCAATCCAAAATCCAAATTGGTATATATGCAGTTATATGTGTTTTATATAACAAAAGGACTCACATTGAAATTACCTTATTAAAATTGTGGAGAAAACAAGCAAATAGCTAATATATGCTCTAACTTAACTTTGTCTTGTACAGTAAAGTTCTCTTAACTAATTATTTTTTAAACCACAAATCTCTTCTGTAGATAACACTAATTGGAAGGTTTTCTTAGAAGCTGTAAATCATACCAGATTTTAACCTTAGGTTTTAAAGCTAATTATTGCAAGGTGACTTCTGTTAATATTCACCTTAAACACCTTTTTTTGAAAAGGGGCCTTGTTAAACTTTCAAAGAATCACAGTAATTTCTCTAGTAAAACTCTAAAAACTGTAACTGCATAAAATTATAATTACTTAAAACACAAAATTAACTCTAAAAGGGTATATAAAAACATTTTAAAAAAACAACGAATCATGACTTTGTAACAAACTGGGTACTATCTCGGTGCTTTTTCTTAGAGAGGGAGTGGGGGGGTGAACTGCCAGCTCTGCTGCTGCTCTCTGCTGCTGTTCTCTTTCTTCACATCCCCCACATACTCTTGCAGAGAGGAAAAACAGAGTGAAAGAAAAAACCTCACAAAGTTAACTTTAACACATACAGTTCTTTCTCTCAATTTCCCTCTCCTTGTTTGCAGATAGAGGAAAAAAGGGCACGATTTTACAAAAGCAGGCGATGTTACACGAAAAGTCTCTCAGGGCCACGTAGTAACAACGGTGACCATTGCAGCTTATCAACTTTTAATTACAGTGATGAATTTCAAACTAGATACCATATAGTTCACGATTTTTTGGCTATTTTGTCTCTCTTTGAAGCTGTCTGAGCCACCTGTTTCTGTTCAACTGCTTCTGTAATTGTTCAGCGCGGCCTTGGAACTTTTTCTGCACTGCCTCTGCCCTGGGGGTGCCTTTGTTGTCTGCGCACACCTCAGTGCTTTTCCCCATGTCCCCCTGGGTGGGGTAGAAACCAATCGAAATTTGGCTTCTTTTCTTCCAGGGCAGTAAATTTGGAACTTAAGTAAGATTGTATTGTTAAGAGTGTCTCTAAAAGTGAAGCAAATAGTTCAGGACGTATCACATCCTGCCGTAGCTGAACAGACTCTGCCTGCTGCTTCGGTGTTTGATGCAGAGCTGCTTTCTCTTGATAATGCTGTACTTTGTTTGCACGTAGTATCTGCTCAATCTGAGCCTGCAGCTGTGGCACGAGCTGTTCTATTTGTTGTTGCCTCCCTAATAGATCTTTTTTTTGATGCACCATTATAATTTACTGATTCATCTCCTGCCGGTGGTTGCCTGTCTGTTGAATGTATCAACAAGCCTAGGGGGGAGAGGGATGTCCTGCAGCTTTACCCAGTGAACAGTAGATGGAGGCTGGCAATCTGGGGCTCTGATTTCTGATGACGTCTGAGGCTCCGCCCTGCTGGGGCTGGAGCTGTCTCCTTCCGGAGACGAGTCATTTCTACATCCGCGTACAGCAGAGTAACTTCTGGTTTTGGCTCCGTTGACACGGACTCAGCCGCTTCAGAGCACCCCTGTGATTTTAAAAGTTCCGATACGGTGCTACACTGCCTTCCTGTGAGCCCCTTTGTTACCGCTGAAGATGAATAGATCACGCGGACACAGGTTGAGGTGTGGTGCAAGAAAGAGCAGAGTTTATTTTTCCTCCCAGGATTTATAGGCTTCTGACCATGGCCAGGGATTGGATGGTCAGGATAACACTTTCTCACTGCACTGGCCATGAGAGGTGCCCATTACAAGACGTGTAACAGAAAGAATGTACACATATCTATGTTTATAGTTACTGTCCTGGGAAAGTCCTTAGAAAACTATGTTAGCAAGCTCAGAAGCTGAGTTTTCAGGGCGACACCCCTTCGCTGGCTGAATGTGCCTAACCCTGAGAAAGGCACCCAGATGGCTGATTGATGTGGCAGGAGGTGACTGTGATGGCACGTCCATTTCGGGTCTCGCCATGACTTCTACAGCGGCGGCTATGACCCTGGACTCCGCCTTCATATCTTTTAAGGTATCCAACACAAGTTTCCATATCGAACCGAGCGCTACTACGTCTTTACTCTTTTCCGTGATTTCCGTTTCCTACATCATAGCCCTTATATCCGTCCATTCTTCCACTGCAAAAAGCAGCAGGGGCACCAAAAAGCGCCGATTTTCATTAGCCCATACATCGAGCCCTTCCAGGGCCTTTTCCCTGACTGCTTCACTTCGTTTAACGATAATGCTAAAAAGCAGTTTTTTAGCTGCCGCAGACTCCACATCCATTTGTCGTGCGGCCATGGCGGGAGGAGGGTCGCGACCCCTCACTTACTTCTCCACCTTCGGACTCCCCCAGCGACCTGCCTCCTTTTTCCGCGGGTCGCCTATCCGGTACCGATCCCAGGTAGTGTCTATCCATGCTCAGATCTGCTCCACCAACCTCGTTCCAAGGCCTCGTCCCACCATGCGTGGACCCATCGAAGCCCCCCTGCCCGCAGGGTCCCTGTTCGGATGCCAGATATTGAGAGACCGCCAGCTATTCACAACCCTTCACAGAAGTAAATGTGAACGCCGTTTACTTCTATCTTTAGCACACCTTTTATAGGGTTCTACAGGGTTCACGGGCTAAGCAAGTTACTATTGGCTAATACACACAGGTTTACATTTTTTCTCCTATACACAAGGATATTGATTTGCTTTACTCTCTCTTCTGCAGGAAAGTTTCAAGGACTTTAGCCTTTAATATCACGACTTACTCCAAAGGCTGGTTTGTGCAGACAGGCCTTTACTAATATATAAAATATAATAACATATAATTTGTCAGCTTTTGTGGCCAATACCCTAGCCATGTGTAGTTTATATCTATTAGTGTGATAAACATAATTTAGGCTTTTGCAAAATATTAAAATAAAGACTATGTGTTGTGCATTGTAATGATAACTTCTGCAGAGGTAGCTAATGTCTTTATTTTTATAATTAACTGACAATAGTGAGAATAACTCAGATAAGTTTGTGGAAATATCTAAAACTGTCTGTTATAAATCCATATTGTGATATTGGCTTTTCGCAAGTATTAAGATGAATGTCATATGTTATATGCTTTTGCTATGTCTTTTTCTTTTTCTCTTGCTAGCAAGTTGTAGGCGTAGGTCAAGAAGAATTTTGAACATTAGGGCTAGGTCCTATCTGTACAAAGCAAGATAACCCCCAGTGGACAAGATGATGTGGCCCAGGCTGCTATCAGCACTGACCGCCTGCAGAGGAAGGAACCCCAGCCCAAATAAAAGGTTGATAAGAAGGAATCAAACTTCTACGATGCGTGCTCTAAAAAGGCGGACCTGGGGAGTGGCTACGCAAACTAGTTCTTGGAAAAGTTTGAATATGCATTAAACTCCTACAGCAAAATGGGATAAAAAGAGTGCTCCAAAGACACCAGGTGTGCTCTTGGCAGAGAGCCAGGCCCCCGGCCGTTTTAACCCTTTGCTTTATTTTCTTTGTCTCTTAATTGTCTTTTTGTTTATATTAAATCTTTTTAAATTTATTAAGCGAGTGGACCTCATTTTTCTCATGTCTGCATGATTAGATAACATTGAAGGAACCACACAGATAAAATCGAAAGAAAGGATATGAAGAGGGCTTCTGCCACTCACCCTTTGACTATCAATAACTCCCCATTTGTTATTGTCAGGAAATGGCATACATGTTGTGAAGAAATTACATACATGACTCCCAAAAATCAAATCTACACTATTGCATGATGGGTCAGGGGTCGAACTAAGCTAAAGAATTCCTGGAACATGTAAAAGAACTCAAAGGAATGTTTGAATATGTATAATCTTCATGAATATGCATTTGATCAATGCAATGAAAAAGTATATAAGAAGAGTTGTTATAGTAAACTGGTGTGTATCTAGCTACGGCTATGCACCCAGCGCTGTAAAAGTCTCTTTTTATCTCTTATTAAACTTTTAAAATTTTAAAAGAGTGAGGCTTCTTTCTCAAACTATCCTCTTCTTCTTTACAGTTTTAGGTCTAATAAATAGCATTTTAAATGATACAGAGTCTAAGTGCTTTTCTTACCAGCATCATCATCATGAACCAGCACCTCCTGGTGCAAAACACCCTCTTCCCTCTCTACTCCCAAATCCCTATCCCCCCAGTCCCCTTCTGCCCTCTCCCCCATCCCTCCCTCTTTGCACCTCGCCACATTCTCTCCCCTTTACCCCCAACACTCCTTTTCCTTTACTTCTCCCCTCTTCACCACAACCCACTCTCTCTACTTTCCCCTCTTGCCCTTCTCTTCAACCCCACACCTCTGTGCCTCTTCCCCTCTCCCCTTCCCTCCATTCTTTCCCCCCTCTCACTTCCTGTCCACCTTCTAACTTCTCCCCATTTTCCCCATTTCTCTCTTCCTCTTAGCCCTCTCCCCCACCTTTTCCCTCCCCCAACCATCCCTCCCCCACCTGATTTCTTCTTCATCCTCCCATGATAGGTAGTTTAGAATCATAGAATCCTTAAGGTTGGAAAAGACCTTTAAGATCATCAGGTCCAACTGTCAACCCAGCACCACCACCATATTCACCATTAAACCCATGTCCTCAAATGCCATACCCACATTTTTTGAACAGTTCCAGGGATGATGACTCCATCACTTCCCTGGGCAGCCTGTTACAATGCTTTACAAATCTTTCTGTGATTTTTTTTTCTTAATATCTAATCTAAATCTCCCTTGGTGCAACTTGAGTCCATTTCCTCTCATTTTGTCACTTATTACCTGGGAGAAGAGACCAACCCCCACCTGGCTTCAACCTCCCTTCAGGTAGTTGAAGAGTGATAACATTTCCCTTGAGCCTCCTTTTCTCTGGGCTGAACAACTCCAGCCCCCTCAACCAGTCCTCAAAAGACTTGTGGTCCAGACCCTTCACCAGCTTCATTGCCCTTCTCTGGACACACTCCAACACCTCAGTGTCTTTCTTGTAGTGAGAGGCCCAATACTGAACACAGTAGTTGAGGTGTGGCCTCACCAGTGTGGAGTACAAATGAACAATCACTTCCCTGATCCTGCTGGCCACACTATTTCTGGTACAAGCCAGGATGCCATTGGCCTTCTTGGCCACCTGGGCACACCCTGGCTCGTGTTCAGCCACTGTCAACCAGCACTCCTAGGTCCTTTGCAACGAGTTTTCAAACCATTCATCCCATTTTACCTTTACAATTTATTTTCTAGACAAATGCCTTTTTGCAAAAGACAAAAAGATGTGGGGAAAGCAAACAGAATTCTGCAAGTCACAACCTTTTTATTTTTCACCATTCTTTATAAGGTTCTGCCTCCTCCCTTTGCAACTATGAGGCTCTCATTTCACCGTCACAGTAATCAGGCATGCTACTGTTATCTTAAACTTATTATGGGAAAGCTCCTGCAGCAGCCAAGAGCTGTGCAAGGTTTAGAGCTCCCCCTCCCCATTCTGAAACACACATCCCTATCCTTTGTAGCCTAACACTACTAAGAGGCAGAATGGGGAAAAATGCACAAAAAAGTATGGGAATATCCCACTAAAATGGCTTAGTTCGCCTATGAAAAATTAGTATGTTACTGTGGCCACAAAGTCGCCCACTCTTAGCACTTTGCAGCCTAAGCAGAAACATTGAAAATTATCAAGACTAGGTAAAACCCACACATGTGCTGCGGTAGCTGTTGCAGGCAGGCCGGCGTTTACCTTTCTCAGCTGATTGAGAAGTTACCCAAGCACTCTCAGTGTTTCATGAGTCAGGCAGCCAGGACGGGGCAGGAAGCATCAGAGCACGTCACGGCTCGCTATGCCTCCCCAAACGACAGAGAGGGCTTTGCAAGCTATACTGGAAAAGAGAGGGAATGGGAAATATCATGAACCACCTCGCTGAGCTTTATCCCCTTTCCTTAAGGCTGCTGTCGGGTTGCTGCCATTTCTCGCTCTCTGGCGTCTTTACTAGGGGACGAGGGAGACCTCCGTGCACCCGCAGAGGCGCAGCCCCACCACTACAGCGGTGTGTTCTACAACAGGATCAAGCAGGGAGGCTCTCTCTCTGCCCCCCGTGGCATATGGGCAATTGTCAGAGGCCAAAATGGTGAAGGAGGCCGTGTCTCTGGTGAATACCAGGAGAAAGCAGTCTCTCCTAATTTAGAGGAAGAAGGGGAGAAACCCATCCAGTTACACGTAAGATACGCTCAACTCCGCGGCTTTCTCTGCTCTGGGTGGTACTGATCCTCTTTTCTATTGGCTGCGTACTTACTCTTCCTTCCCGTTTGCAGTAGCAGTGGCTATCGGACAGAGAAGGAATGAAGAAAAAAGAGAGAAATAATTAAAAACCCTAAATAAACAGGTAGAGAAGGAAAGAAATTGGGAGATCTTGATCTTAGGGCGGGAAAGAGCCGAGGGGTGCGAGCAGTCGGGTTTTTTTACAGTAACAACAGAAGAGGGAATAGAGGTGGGAACTCAGGAAGCGGGGTGTGGATTATAAACGGCGGAAGAGGAAGAGGGGCCTACGATTCACTGTATCGTGGCGCCTGGGAAGTCACTGCTGGTGGATCCGCCCCCCCCGGAGGGAGGGAGGAAGAGAGAGAGGGAGGTGGAGAGACGCAGGCCGGCCGGCCGGCTGGCTGGCTGAGGCCGTTGAAACAAATACCTCTTTACTTCACCCCGCCCCCCCCCCCCCCCCCCCCCCCCCCCCCCATTTCTTCCCCTTTTTTGTTGCTTGTTCGCTTCGCGTTTGGGGGTCAGTGCGTAAAGCGGGAGGGACCTGGCCTAAAGCGACGCCTGAGCAGCCCAGCGGGAGCCTAGGGACAGGCCTGGGCAGCAGCATCCACATTAGGATGTCCCGACATGAAGGTGAGAGACCCACGACCGTGGTGGGGGGTGGGGAGGGGATGTCCTTGAGCCCTGTACGGTCTCGCTTGTCGCTGTGTGAGGTGGGTCAATATGGCGGCACCGTCGCTGAGAGCGGGGCCTGTGGAGTCGGTCGCGAAAAGTGGCCATGGTGGGAGGAGGAAGGCGGCGGCCAAGCCTTGCTTTGTAGTGTTGCGGGAGGGGAGGCCGTGGTCGTGTACTTTATGGGTAGGCTCTGAGTCCTTTTTCTGTCGCCACTAAGCACGCATACCAGGCCTGAGCTTGCTGAGGTTGAAGGGCCTACTGCAGTTTGAAGTGGGCCTGGTCTCTGCCACTCCTCACTAGCCCGCGATTAGGGCCTTGCCTTGCCCCGGACAAGGAGTGTGTCCGAGGCAGATAATAGAGGGTAGGAGACAGAAGTGCTGTTTCTTTTCACTTCCTTCACTGTTTGAAAGATGAGCCTGAGAGGTGGGCTTGAAGGAATCTGTTTTGAGGGAAAGGAGGAAGGTGTGGGGGGTGGGTGGGCATCAGAGTGTCTTGCTGATGTGCCCTGGGAGTTCTGAATGGCATGATGTGAAGGGAGGAGTGCAGAACAAGAGGTGGGCTTGGCATGATATGCTCCCTGTGAGGGGAAGTACCCTCAGGTTTCTTAGGGTATGGAGGAAGAGGAAAAGGGATTGTGGGGCATAAGGCTCGGGGAGAGCAGTGCTTGGAGGGAGTCGATGCAAGAAGGGTGGCCTGGCATCCAGAAGTGGATTGGGGTGTGGTCTACTTGGGTATCATGAAGATGGGTGAGGGGGTTGCATGGTAGGTTTAGAAGGAACTTATGCAGGTAATTCGCTGTGGTGTTGTCATTGGGAGAGTTTGTCTTGTTCAAGTGTAGTTTGTTTTTTGGTAGCTTTGGCAGGTTGAGAAATAATATATTCTTTTCAAGTTTTGTATTTAAAAAGAGGAAGCATGCCAATCTAGTACCAGCTTTTGTAGAGGTCATCATCTAAGTATTTTGTGTGTTTGTCCTTGTTTTTATTTTTGGTGTATTTTTCTTTGTTTTGGTCTTTTTTTTTCTATGGGTATATGAAGAGGATAGTTAAGGATTAATAAAAATGTGAGGAGGATGGAGAGAAAAATGAAAGAAGGGAATTTATGTAGAGAGGAGTTATGTGTAAATAAAATTGCTTGGTTTTCTACCCCTTTTTACTGGTAATTGCACTAAAAATATTATGTAGAAGTTCTACCATATATCTTGAAAGGATAATTTTTGGCTCTGTTAGGAACTAAATTTGGCACCTGTCTCCATACATAATTTTGAAACTCCTAGAGCTGTGAGAATAATCTTTTTAAAAGGAATTGAGATATCTTTATTTAATCTTGATGTTTCTAAAGCAATGTGCTGGAAGACTTCAATTTTTGGGAGTAATACTGACTTAGAGATGGAGGATTGGGATGATGGCTATTTGGTGTATAGCTAGAGCATTTTGTTAGTGTGCATGCTTGCCTAAGACTAGACTTGCCCAAATCTAGTAATCCTTTTTTCTAGTAAAGGTACTAAATCCTTTTGTTACTTTTCTGATTAAGATGTGGCGTATTGTGTGTTTGTTATTTGTTTATGGTGGCGTGTGTGGGGTTGGTTTTTTTGTTTGGGATTTTTTTGGCTTTCTTTTTTTGTTTGTTTTGGTTTGTTGGGGTTTTTTTCTGCTGTTGGTTGTTTTTGTTTTGTTTTTTGTTTTTCCCAAAGAGTGTGTGATAATGCAGATAATGAGGCAAATGTGAACAAAAAGAAGTAAGTGTTAATAAAAAGGTTTTGTGGCTTTGTTGGAAAAAGTACTCCATAAACTCCTGCTGTGATAGAGATCCATGGTATGTGATTTAAAGCAGGGTAGTAGGATGTGGGTTTGTTAGATTATACTGGTTAAAGCCACAAAGGTAGTATGATGAGTTGTGATGTTTTATTAAAAGAGAATTTTTAAAAATGTGTTCCTGATTGATAGAGGTTAGGTTTTGATTTTTTTCTGGTGTATGTTTTGTTTGTAGTGCAGGGAATAATGTTTTTCTTAGTCTTATCAGCAAAAATTTAAATATGGAAATAATGTTAAGCATGGTTTTGTAAAAAAATAGAAATGGATATAGTGGTGTCCTTTGAAGTTGCAGATTTTTAAAAATTAAAATAGTTATATTCTAATAAACTGTTGGTAGTAATGTTACATTGTTGACATAAATATCCTATATTAGGAAGGAAAAACTTCATCAAAGCTGAAAAGATAAAGCTGCAGCAACAGTTGTACTTTTGTGATAGATTTTATAGGAACCTGGTTTTTCTTGAGTTTTCTTAATGTTTTCTTTTATTCCTCATTTAGCACATTAATTTTATATTAGTTATAAGTTTTGGATAAGTTGCCTTGATATAGGGTCTGTGGTTGGCTGAAAGTTCTCAATCTGTAAGATGATGGAAGTTGTTCTTGCAAGGATAAGGTATAGGAGAAAAGTGAGCTTCAGACGTGTTAATAAATTGTATCACTGCTCTGTGTTTTTTTGTCAAAATGGCTTGGTTTTGCCAGAATCAGTTTTGTGATGGGGAAGGGTATGTTTGAGAAGATAAATGCTGGAGAATTTGTCTTAGGCCTCTTAAATAAGTACCTGATGGAATTATAAGCGTACTTTTAATCAGGGTCTCTTATTGCTTTCTTTACTTTGTGGAGAGAAATTAAGTCCTGTTGTGATAAGAAGTTGGTTGGGAGACAGGAAAAGAGAGAATAAATTTAACCATTGACCTTTTGCCATTGACTGCTGCATACCTTCAAAAGTGGAATGGGTATAGAACTGGAGAAATTATCCAGAGAGTGGAGGATGTGAGGGAGGGGAATAGTGGGATAGAAATGTTTGCAAATAGGACAATTATTTGAGCTGGAGTGATTAGAAGGTCTTCCAAGAAACTTTAGAAAGATCTAATGCTCAATAATGAGTGACACAAGGTGAGCAAAATTAACTTGTGTTAAGAGGAAAAGCAATATGGAAAAACTAACTTTTTGTGTACCTTAGTGTTTACTTCACCTGTATCAACTTGGGAAAAGTTGTGGGGTATCAGTGTAGATAATCATGCTTGTTTTTACTGCTACTGTGTTTATTGGTTAGATATGAAAAATCTTACTGCATTCAAGAAGCTGTTCAGAACAGTAAGGTTTTCAAGTTGAGTATTCATGAGTTGGGATGTGCCAGAACTAGATTGTGCAGAGAAACCTAATTCAGACCTCTTTGAGCACATGCACTGTGAAATTTAATAGCCACATATTATCTTTGTTGTGTTCTACCTTGTCAAGGGTGTAAAGGGAAGGAGACTGTTGTATGTAGGGGAGGACCAGATGAGACATTATAGAAAGTAAGTATTTCTGGGAGTTCAGAAGTGAGTACAGGCAGTTACTTGATTCATACCTTTTACAGTCTTTGGTTCAAGGTTGGAGCCCTTTTTGAAGATGTCAAAGTATCTTGAGGGTTTTATTCAAGTGATTAGGTTTGTTCTTTATTTGTGGCTTGCTTGATTGCAGTGCATTACATATTCATGAATAACCTGTGTGATGGCCTCCATGGTCAGGTCCACCCCTTGATCATGAGCCCATCTGTATGTTGCATCCCTTCCTAGATGTCCTGATGTTTCATGGGTCTGTTGGGCTATAAATAGCTCACCCTTCTGCTCCCAGTCCAAGTCTACCTGAGCTATTCCAATTTTGGCAGCCTTATCTACCTGTTCATTGTTTTGATGTTCTTCAGTGGCATGATTTTTGAGCATGTGAGCATCTACATGACTGTCCTGGTTTAGGGCAAATTTGAAGGAAGAAACCTCCGAATGGGGTCCCGCCAGAAAGCAAATTCAAGCAGCCCATACCCCAACTGGTTCAGAAAAAGATTTCCTTGGAGAAAAATGGAAAAAAGCCTGTTTACTTAACAAGCAAAGTATCCACAAGCATAAAAAAAATGAAAAATATTAAACAATAAAACCTCTCACTGTTCAAACAGATGGCAAATTCAGAAAGTCCTTGTTGTGGAGTGTAGCTTGGCTGTCTTAGTCTCTTATCAGTCCCTCCGGTGCTGGAAAATGCTGAGGCCCAGGCCCCGGTGGGCCACAGATGTGAGCTCCTGGTGTTTTTCTGGGGTTTTGGTCCCGAGCAGGTTTGAACAGTTCCAAGAAAAAAGCCACAGTCCAAGGAACTTCTCTGTCTCAGCTAGCTAAAAAACTAACTAAAAAACAAAGGAGAGCTCTCTTCCGCTGTCTGTCTGCGCTGCAGACAACTGTCCAGAGAAGGGTGAGGGGGAGTGAGTGCAGTTTCTGAAAACAAACTCCACGCTTCTTCTTTCCCCCTTTTGCTCTCAGAACCAGTCTTAAAGGTGCAGAACTTAATATCCAGCATAAACAGAACAGATGATTGAGGATACAAGCATCATAAAGTCACCCCAGGACAATGACATACCTTCAGAGTCATTTTCTACCCGTGCAGTGATGTCCTGCCACAATGCAGCAGCCCAGATGGGTTTGCCTCTGCGTTGCCAATTGCTGCTCTTCCATTTCTATAGCCACCCCCATAAGACATTAGCCACCATCCAGGAGTCAGTATAGAGTACAGGCTACTTTTCTGGCTCAGCAATCTCTAGGGCTAGTTGGATGGCTTTCACTTCTGCAGTCTGACTTGACTTTATCATAGATGCCTTAAGGCTGTTCTTAAAGTAGTTCTGTGACCCTCATGAGTCAAGCTAGTATTGGTAGGTGTTGCTATAGACATTTCAGATAGCTGCCTGAAGGAATGGAATCTGCAGAGCACAAATTATTAGGCTCAGTGCATGGCATCATATTGAAGAGATTGTATTTAAATGGTGTTTTCACATATATGTGTGGGTTTTATACTGTGTAATGGTGTGAGAGTTACTCCTTTTGTTTCTTGTATCCTGGAAGCAGGAATGATTTAAGCAGTGTGACCAGAAATCTGAATAAGGACCTCATCTCTGACAGGATTGTTGAGAATCATATGTAAAAATATGTCAGTCTATTCAGGAATTGAAAAACCCCAACACAGCAGTTTGAAATAATAATTGGTTGGGGGTACAGAACCGAGTAATTTGTTGGAGGGTGCTGGGATGGATGTGTTCTGAATAACTGTATCAGATCAGCAGCTAATGGCTTCTGTTTGTGATGCTTGTATTGAATTTCATGTTAAACTTGCTACAAAGACATTTTTCCCTTTCCTCAAATGCTCTTTGTTAATTAATGCTTTTGAAAAAAATGGATTTTTTAAACTGTGTAGAATAATGTGTTAAACCTCTATAAACTGCAAGAAGCTGTCTGCATTCTTTTTTGTGACAGTAAGGACTTGAGTCTCAGCTGTATCATGCAGTTATAGTAGTCTGTGCTGCTTTAGTTTCTTTTGGTTCAAACAAGGCAATAACTTTCAATCATTAGATTTATATAGTTCAATAAAAGATAAGTTCAGGAGGCTAGAGAAGTTGCATATAAACAGTAGTGTCAGGAGAATTAATCCACAAACACCAGAGGTTTATGTCCAAAAAGGAGACAGGAGTCCTTTTACTTTATTTGAATAAAGGGAGAGGCCATGGGGCATTCCCCTGGGGTCTCTCAAATTTTTGGAGGGTGCAGCCTCCTTTTTACCCTAATTTCCTGGCCACATGTCCCTTCTCTCTTTCCCCATAGGCTGAGGTACTTGAGAGGTACAGACTTCCCAGAATGCCTGATACCTGAGACACCCCCCCCCCCCCCCATGCATAATCCCTTCTTAATTCTTAACTCTTGTGGAATTCATGGTGTTTCCTCAGTGCCTCTTTCATCCTTCAGTGGAATCCATCCCATTGTTTCTTGTTATCTCTCAGTGATAGTTTCATCTTATCTCAGCAGACCCACAGCTTGTTTGTAAAGACAAACCTGTCATTCCTCTCAGTAGGGTTGGGGATCCTTTTGTTTTCTACCTGTGGTTGTTCTAAGGACTCTGCAAATGGTGCAGAAGAAAAGCAGACCTGTTTGTTAGCTCTAACTTGAAAAGGTTTGAGCTATTTTTGTAAAATACATTCTGTGGTCAATATTACAACTGCTACACTAGGAGCTTTGCTATACCATACCCCTCTTTGACAGGCTAATGCAGGATTTAAAAAGTTTTGGACATCTGTTGGTATTGTCAGGAGGCTGGTATGAGGTGCCGAGCTATTTCTGAATGAGTGTTCTGCAAAGCAGCATTACCAATGCTGTAAGGTGGTTACTGCTATGGAGTGTGTGGCAGTACATAGGAGGAAAACAATTCATGCTTAGGATCCTCCTGCAGGCATGGGCTAAGATGTTGAAAAGTTTCTTTAAAGTAGTACTAGGTGTATGCAAGTTCTGTGTTACAGGTAGACTTACTCTATAGGCTAGAGTGTCTCCCCAAATGCTACCTTCTTAAAAATTGCTCTGAAATGAATTGATGGAATATTAAGCTTGTGCCTGTGTATACATAATTTCTTAGGCTAGAGAACTGTGCTGTCTTGATGCAGTAAAAGAGCAAGGGTGATAGAGTTGTATGTTTCTGTCATGTATTCTTAGAAGGAAACATGAGAATACAGCACATGGGTGAGACCATTTTATGTGCAGCATCAAATCAAAGAATACTTTGGACATCTTTCAGTAGATCAGGCTGCTCAAAGTTTCATCCAGTCTGACCCTGAACACTTCCAAGGATGGAGCAACCTTCCAACTTCTCTGGGCAACCTGTTCCAGTTTCTCACCACCTGCTTTCAGTTCAAAACTGTTACTCCTTGTTCTGTCACTACAGGCCTTGGTAAAAGTGTCTCTAAGTCCCCTTTTAACTATTGAAAGACCATGATAAAGTCTATCCCAACTCTCTCAGCTTTTCTTCATAGGAGAGGTGTTTCAGCCCTCTGAACTCTTTTGTGGCCCTCTTGGACCTCATCTAACAGGTACATGTCTTTTACTGGGGACACCAGGGCTGGACTCAGTACTCCAGGTGGGGGTCTCACAAGAGCAGAGCAGAGGGGGAGAATCATTTCCCTTAACCCACTGGCCAGGCTTCTTTTGATGCAGCCCAGGATACAGTTGGCTTTTTGAGCTGTAAGCACATACTACTAGCTCATGTTCAATTTTTTATTCACTAGTATCCTCAACTCCTCTGCAGTACTACTCTCAATCCATTTATTTCCCAGCCTGTATTGATCCTGGGGATTGCCCTGACCCAGGTACAGGACCTTGCATTTGGCCTTGTTGGACTTCATGAGGATTCCATAGGCCAACTCCTCAAGCTTCTCAAGGTCCCTCTGGATGGCATCCCTTCCCTCTAGGGAATCAACTGCACCACTCAGCTTGGTGTCATCTGTAAACTTACCGAGGGTGTACTCAGTCCCAGTATCAATGTTATTAATGAAGATATTAAACAATTTTGGTCCCAATAAAGATCCCTGAGGGATACCACTTGATGTCCACTTGGACATTGAGTTGCATGTTATGTGCATCTCATGTTTTTAAAGAAGGTGCTAACTACTGGAGGTCCATTTCTTGTGAGGGTGAGCATTTCCTCACAGGCATTTGACGATTTCAGATTGCTCATAAATCTACTGAGCAAAAATGAGTCTTTTGAATGGCTGTTGTGGTTTAGGAATGGTACTCCCCAATTTAGTACTCCCACTAAAACCACGCTGCTGCTCGATAACCCCCTCCCTTTTCCCCCTGCCCCCTGGAGGTGGCTGGAAGGGAGAATTTGAGGTACAAAAGGCAAAGATCATGGGTTGAGATAAGAACAATTTACTGGAAACAGCAATGAGATAAGAAAGGAACAGGAACAATCCTAATAACAAAAGTATACAAAAGAGAGAGTGCTTCACATGCAAAAAAAAAAAAAAAAGCTTTACCACCAAAACAATAAACAATGCCTGACAGCTTTCCCCCCACCACAGTTTTTTTGACTGGAAGGAAGGAACCCTTTCTCCTTGGAAGCCTCAGAGTCCTGGCCACACCCCCTCCCAGCTACTGGCCAAAACCAGGACAATGGCATTTGAATTAAGCTCAATAGAAAACAAGATAAGAGCTTATAGACTAACTTTTCTAAATTTTAATGTTGGAACTGTTTGCTGTTCAGTATTTCAGCTGTCATATCTCTTTCCTTGAGATACTTCTAAACTGTTACCTCGTGGGTTTTTTCTGTATTTTTAGCATGTCACCTCTGTTTATTATCTAGGTTTTCTTCCCGAGCCTCTGATTTCCTTTCTACTTCCTAGTGGTCAGTACATGTACAAACATACTATGCTTGCAGCAAGACAACACTGGACCTTTCTTTTGAACTAACTTAAAGCATTGTCTTTCCTCTTAGCTTTTATATGCAGATCAGATACATGCTTTTCCTGTTTTGTGACATTATTGTGATCGCTGGACTGGTATTTTCATATCCTAACTTCTATAGGCAGTTTTTACCATATTGCTCAGTTGTGAACCTCAATCAAATCTATATTCTCTCCTGTTATTTATCAGAACTACTTGGTCTTATTTTGCTACCTAGCAGATTTTTAAGTCCAAACTGCTAACTTGTATCTCAGCTATTATCCAATTTCTTTAGCTAAATATTAGATTTAAAAAAATCTTGCTTCTATGAAGAAGTGAACAAGACTAAAATATACTGACGTAAAGATCAAGGGGAATCTTATATAATTGTGATTTTTTTTTTAATGTGACTGCATCATATAAACGGCATAATTGACAGAGTAGCTGTTTCTTGATTTCTAGCTATATTTTAAATTTCCTAATTATCAGTAATTTTGTAAGCTTTTCTAATAGGTAGGTCACTGAAATAATAATTGGTGTAGATTTGTCAAACCTATTACTATTGTTGACCGCCTCAACCGGTTAAAATATTAAATAATATTATATTATTTTGCGCCTTTTCTTTTTGTAGTTGTACCTTGGGGTCTGAGTATACAATTAGGAATCATAAGATGTGGATTTTGATGCTCTCTTTACTTGTACCTCAATTTATGGAGTAGGATACATGTGTTTTGATGCAATGATTTATTAGCTACAGTGCTGCGTTGTATATTTCAATGTAATGGTATAATAAAGTTTGTATTTTCAGAAAGCTAGTTCAGCAAATAAAGGAATGTCTTTGTAGCATAGAATCACTTAAATTTAAGAAAAAGGATTTTTTTATTTCGAGTTCAGTGTTTTAATTTTTAAAACTTGGTGTGTATATTTTGTTCAGTTAGTCAGTTACTAAATTTGAGATCCCATACTAAGCCTTTTGAAAGGGATTTATGTTGAGAATAAAACCACAGTGGCTATTGTTATAAATGCAATGGCAAAATAGGGTTAATATAAAAAGCGATTTATTATAAAACAATTTCAATCACAAACAAGGAGAGAAAAAAACCACAATAAATCAGCGCAGCGCTGGGTGGACAGGGAGACGCCTATACCCAGAGGTACAGATTTACCCAAATTCACGAAGGAGGGTAGACTGTCCGGGGTTTTTATAGGGATTTTGTGTCCTGAGGCCAAAACTCTGAGCAGTTACTGTTCAACAAAGAGTTTAGATGGCTGGTTGAATGAATTTCCTGGAACCATGGAACTGAATCAATAGACGACTGGGCAGAGTCTGCTCGCATGTGAAAGGTTCTGAGTGCTTCTTGATTGTATCTTAGGTTGGACTCTCAGGGTGAAGTGTCTAGGTCTGGTGCGGAGTCGATTGATATCTCGGCTGGGCTCTTCTTATTGTTTGGCCTGATTGCATCTTCAGTCGGGGCTTGCAGGAAGGGGTGCCCAGGTGCGCTGTGGACTCGATGGCCATCTCGGCCTGGCTCCTTTCTTTGTTTAGCTTAATTGTTCGTGTCCTGCTCTTTCTTTCAGGCTGATGAACATCGCCTAGGGTCGTTACCACCTGAATAGGTAGTTACTGCTGGGTTTGGGGGAAATTCTTAGGCCACACTATATTTTTTATATAGTTTTTACATTGTTACAAATACAGTATATACTTATTTATTCTTTCACGAATTTTTATCCAAGGTTACATTTATCACACTATTTTAAAGGAACTACTTTGGAGTCATTATCCCCCAAATAAAAATGCTCTAAGTAGTGGTCTTACTGTGTTTTCAATTTCTACACATGCAGAAATAGATGTTTGTTGGCTTTTTATGTGATTCTTCTGTTTTTTATAAATGAAAGTGAATTCTCTCTTCTTGTAATGAAATTTTCTAATGACTTGGAGGCTAATGAAATTGTATTTCTATTTGTTCTTTACAGTATGTTGATCTGCTGTCTGGTGTTGACAGAATTAAGAATTTGCTTTTTCCCAGCTGTAGGCAGTGATGTATCTTCTGGCTGCATTACACTAAAAATGAAGCTGCATAATGTTTTGGTTGTAGATCAGATTTTTATTTTCAGAGGATGGGTTTTCACACTGTCTCGGTTTTGGAAGACAGGTGTCTGCTAGGGAGGGCAGGAGCCTCCCTTGGAATGAAAATGTAGACCCCCTCTCTCCAAATTATTATAATTTTGAAATCAAGGGGCTCTCAGGCAGAGATCTGGGGATATGAATAACAGTTCTTTACTAGTATGTATAACGAGGCACACAAACAGCAGTAACTATACAGCATTAACAGCAAAACAGAACCAGGGACCCTGTGATAGCTTTTTTCGGCCGAGACTGGAAAGGATGGAGGAGAGGCTTTGCTTCACAAACCCCCTCGGGCAGTCAGTCCCGGTGCTCTTGCAGGGCTCTGAGGACTGTTTAGCTGGAATGGCAGGAATGAGCAGAGATCCTGGGTCAGTGGATGAGGTGTATCAACAGCTCTGCAGCGGTGGCTGGCACTGCTGCACGTCCCGACAGGACAGGGGGTGTGTGAGGCCCACCAACGAAGAGGGAAGAAGAAGAAGCAGCAGCAGCTCCGTCTGGGTGATGGTGAATTCCTTTCTCTCTGTAGCAACAGTTCCCAGCAGTGTCTTTCTCTGAAGCTGAAGAAACCAGCAAAACTTCCCCCTGCCCTCCCTTTCTTCCTGCCCCCCTTCCCCCCTGGGCCCTGGCCGAACTCTTTGTGTTTCTTAAGCACCCACTAAGTACCAACAGTCAGTTTTTCCCTGCAACTAATGGGTAAAAATTCCACAGGTGAGCCAGAAGTAAAGGAAGGACACTTAACTCCCAACACACACATACTCTAATTTAAAAAAGCGCAATAGTTTCACTTAAATGTTAATTTTTATTGAAAAAATTAATTATGAATGATTTCTCACCATAGTAAGTAGAGGGTGATGGTGGTTGGAAACCTCTTGTCGGGGAGTGAGGCACTCATCTACTAGCCTGACTTACAGTCTTGGGAGGCTCGTTGCCTATCAGTGACCTGGATTTGGACAGTGGCAGAAAGAGCAAAGACTCATCTATCCCTTTTTGCTCATACATGTAGATGCCAATGGTAATGCTAGGGTGATCTTGAGTGTATCAAAAGTTTTTATAGAGATGTGGGGAGCCCAGAACACTGTCTGAGCATGCAGGGACAAAGTTAGGAAAGCCTAAGATCGCCTGGAGTTGCAACTAGAGAGGGATGTGGAAGACAGCAGGAAGGGTTACATGGGCAGCAAAAGGCCTGGTTTTCTTCTCAATGACCATGTAAAAGGCTGAGATAATTGGGTACTAGATGCCACTTTGCCTTAGTGTCATGGTTTAATTATGGGACATTCACTTGAGAGTTGGACTTGATCCCTGTGTGTCCCTTCCAACTTAGAATATTGTCTGATTCTATGAAGAATCATCAATGTTTTATAAGATTAGCCTTAAACTAAGAGAAAGGGGAAACTCTAGCTGGCAGCTAAGTACCACACAGCAGCTTGCTCACTCTCCCCCTGCAATGGGATGGGGAGGAGAACTGGGGGTAAAAGAAGGTAAAACTTGTGGGTTGAGATGAGAACAGGTTAATAATTGAAATAAAATATAATAATTAACTGTAATGAAAAGGAGAGAGGGGGGAATAAAACCCAAGAAACACAAGTGATGCACAGTACCATTGCTCACCACCTGCTGACTGATGCCCAGCCAGTCCTTGAGCAGTGATTAGCCATTCCCAGCTCTCTGTTATGGAATATCCCTTTGGCCAGTTCAGTTCATTTGTCTTAGGTGTGCTCCCTCCCAGCTTTTTGTGCACCTGCTCACTGGTAGAGCATGAGACACTGAAAAGTCCTTGACTCAGGGTGAGCACTGCTGGGCGACAGCCAAAACATCTGTGTGTTATCAACATTATTCTCATACTGAATCCAAAACCCAGCACTGTACTAGCTACTAAGATGAAAATTGACTATTTTCCAGCTGAAACCAGGATTCTTGGTTTTCAGTGGTAAGATCTGCCTTCTGGCCTCTCAGGTACCGGAGCCTAGTTGACAGTCTGCAGGATTGAAATATTGCCCACAGTAGACAAGGATTAAGTTAGGGACCACTTAAGCCAATTGCAGTTACAAGCCTGTGGGACCAGATGAGATGCCCCTGAGGGTGCTGAGGAAATTGGCTCATGTTATTGTGAGCTTGCTTCATCTTCTCTGAAAGGCCATGGTGATTGGTGGATAACTTGGGGAGGAAAAAACCCAAACATTATTTCAATTTTTAAGAAGTAGGATCTGGGAAACAACAGGCTGGTTAGCCTTGCCTCAGTCCTTGGAAAAGTTAAGGAACAAATCCTCTTGGAAGTCACGTCTGAGAATATAAAGTGCAAGAAGGTGGTTGTGAGCAGACAGCATGGGTTTATCAAGGATAAGTTGTGCCTGATTGTCCTCCCTGCATGACTGGCTGTGTGGACGGGGGAAAAATGGTATATGTTGACTTTAGAAACACTTGACATGGTCTGCATACCTCACAAATTTGGTGAAGTGGATAAGGTGGGTGGAAAACTAGCTGGACTGTGTAATGGTTTAAAAAAAAAAACCCAAAACCCAACAAACTGCTTGAGACCCTCCTTCCCTTCCCCATGACAGTAGAGGGGAAAACAAAGAAAACAAGACTGCAAGAGGTTTAAAACAGAAGTCACAATTTTACTTAGGTGAACAAAAGTGCCATGTGGCTCTGGAGAACAAAGTACTGTGCCAAACAAATTTCCATGGTTTAACACCTTCTCCAGACAGACAAAACAATGGGGAACAGGGGCAAAACAAAACCTGGAAGGTATTAAAGGATTGTCGTGGTTTTAAAGCAGTAACTAAAAAAATTACTAGAAGACTTACTTATTTTTTTGCTGTGAGATATGGATTAGAGCAAGAGCAAAACAGGCTTAAAACTTAAAAAGGAATAAAGAAAGTTTATTAACAAAACTACAAGAATAAGAACACTAGAATAAACTTCCAGAAAACCCTTTTTATCCCCTACTACCCACCATTCCCTTGTTCACATGACAACATAGAGACAAAAAAACTTTGGAACTTTGGTGTTTAAAACAGTCCCAATTCCTGCTAGAGTCTTTTCGTCAGTCTTTGTAGAGAAACAGAAGTCTTCTTCTGCTAATCTATGGAATTTTCCACAAGAAAGCTATTTCTGTTATAGCTCTCTATTTTTCTGATGCCAGCTGCCCAGAAATCCTCTCATCAGTTCACTCCTCCCATTTCACATCACTCTGAGGTGTATTATGGGTCAATGAGTCTAGGGATGTTATTTTTAAGGATGAGTTATTCAAAGGCAAAAGTTCTCTTCATTTGTTTCTGTGAGCTTTCCTGGAAACAGTTTTTTCATTGGCTCTCAAGGCCTCAAATCTTCAACTATTACTTTATCTCACTCTGTTCCAGCACCTCACTGTATCACAATTACTCCACCTTTTGCTCAAAATCTAAACTTTGAACACTCCATTCCTCCCTATATACTCTGTCATGAATTAAAGGAGGTTTTTTTTTCAAGACCCTATTGTCCATCTCCATAGCTTTAACAGAAAAATATTTCAGCTTATAAAGCATCTCCTTATTGTCTACCTTTTCTGAAGCTTCTTTTCTTTACTGTCTCTGATAGTTTATAAAGTCTCTTTACATGTTGATTACTCTCTTTTTCTCTCTCTGGATAAAAGGATTAATCTGCAAGTCTCATCTAGGTAATGAAAAGGTTAAAATCTTGCCCAGGCTTTGTAGATAGTTCTGTGACCTCTGCTGGAGCAGCAGCTGGAGTTGTCTGCAATGGAAGATTCTTCATGGCTGCTCTGGTGAGTGTAGTCGCTGTCTCAGCCTGCCGCAGGTCAAGAGCTTTTTTTTCCTTTCTTTACTCTGTCTCTGGTGAATTCCGTCCCGGCAAAAACTGCAGCCGGCCTGGCCTGGCCAGAGCCCGGGGCAAGCCCCGCAGGCCCCCATCTCCCGGCCAGGAGCCGCTGGGCCCAGCCCAGCCCCTGCCCGGGCCGCATGGCCTGGGCAGGGAACGGGAGGCCAGCTGGAGCTCTGTTACTTTTCACAGCCAGGAAACAAAGAGAGCAAGAAATTCTCAGGCTTAGGTCTTAAGGTGGTGTTCATAGGTTGATCTCACTTTTCAATGGTCGAAACTGCTGTCAGTTCTTAGAAATGACCGATAATTGGTCAGGAGAAAAGACTCCCATCAGTCACCAGCAGCTTCAACTTCCTTAGCTCTCAAAACTATCTTAAAGGTAAAGTCACCCCATGACAAGGATTTACTCTGCAAAGATGCTGATGTGGGTTCCTGCATGGCAGTGGCTGGCAAAAGCTGCAAGCAGCCCGCAATGACAGCTGTGGGCAGCCCCAGCAGTGGTGGTGTACAAGCTATTCCTCTCCTGGTGCCTATTGGCCATGTGGTCCTAACCCCCAGTCCAACATGCCCTCTCCTGCCTGTGCAGCAGCAAAAATGGCTGACCTTCCATTTCTATCTGTGGGTCTTAGAGACAGTCCACTAAAGATGATGTAAGGGGGTGTAGAATACACAATTTGGACTCTGCCTCCTATCCCTGTAGCTAGAACATATTCCACCCCTTATTGTATACCATCTATGTCATTCTCAAATTAATACCCTTTAAACTATATGCATATATATATATATATATAATATATACACAAGCACAGGTATTATTTCAGTCGTCACTGACCATCCCTCAAGATTTGAGTTGAATTAATTTTGTGCTTGACTGGTCTTTATGGCATACAGTGGCAGTATGTCTCTGAGACAAGTTTATGAAGAAATGTCCTGAAATGAATGTCTCCTCTAAAGAAGGCAGGTTTCAGCACTCCCTCCCCCACCACCGATACGAAAGGAATTTCTTGGAGGAAAGTGAAAAAAACCTGTTTATTTAACACACACAGAGTGCACGCAGGCATGGGAAAAAAAGAATAATGTTAAATATTAAAACCTTGCTGTGGAGAAAGCTGGTGAATTCAGAGGTCTTTCTGTAGGTGTCTTGGCTCCTCCCGAGGTCCGGAGCCAGGATAGGGCATCCTGGGGCCTCCCCGCCTGCTCCCGGTGATGGTCTGTTCTTGGACCAGAGCAAAGATGAACAGTTCCAAAAGAAGCCACAGAAGTCAATGGAAAAGCTGTATGCAGTCCTGGGAAAACTTCTTGCCTCAGCTAACAAGAAAAAAAAGAAGCTAGCTAAAAGCAAAGCAATTAACTCTCCCTCTTTCTGCTGAGAAACAATGGGGGAGGATGTGTCTGAACACAAACAGCAGAAAGAATTCCCCTGGCTTCCCCCTCTCCCAGACCTAGCTTAAAGTTACAGGACCCATGTCTAGGCATAAAGCAGATGATAAGGGATACAGTATCATAAAGTCACCACAAGACACAGTATCATTCAACAACCAGAATTACATAGGCAATTCAACATTACAGAGGGTTCTCACACCAAATCAAATCCCTTTGAGGTACACATTGTGTTTCTCCCTCCTGCATTATGCACCAAGTACATCCTGGTCCTTGAGCAAAAAGAATCCTGCAGAGGGGTTTGCCTTTGCTTGAGGCAGGACTAATCCAAACTCTTTCCTAACATGTTTCTCATATGCACCACAGGGACTTTATCTGCATCTGTTGTATGCAGGGGTTCTGATTGAGCAGAGCCGGCTCAACTGGTAGATCTGCTAGTGTTAACTAACCTGGTGGCCTTTCCCGAAATGCAGTTGGGATGTGTAGTGGTTTAGATTTGCCAATTTGAATTTCCCGGCCAACGCACCAAATAGTATGGTGGATTTTAGCGCTGGCTAAAATCACCAGGGCACTTACTCATTTCTTGCTGTGAGATAAGGATTAGGAGAAGGGCAAAACAGGCTTAAAACTTAAAAGGAATAAAGAAACTTTATTAACAGGACTACAAGAATAAGAAGAATCAGAATAAAACCTCCAGAATACCTTTCTTCCCCCTGCCCAACTTTTGCCTTTCCCAACTGACCATGTAGAGACAAAACCTGGAATGTTAAAGCAGTACCAACTATACAACAGTCTTTCATCAGTTCTTGTAGGGAGAGAAGTTTTCGCTTGTCATGCCATGGAGACTTCTCCACAAGAAACAATTTTCTTGTGGAGTCTCTTTTTTATGAATAGTAGCTGCCTAGGCAAAAATTTTGCATCGTGACATTCCTCCCATTTTCACCGCACTCCTAGAGGTGTGTCCATGGGCCATGAACTCATGGGGTATTATTTTAAGGATGAGTTGTTCAAAGGCAAAGGTTCTCATCTGTCTCGGTGATCATCTCTGGGAACAGTTTTCTTCTTCTCTCCCTGGATGCAATGGGTCTTCCTTACTCTCATCTCTCTCTATTCAAGCTTCTCATGGGATCACAGCTACTCCAACATCTGCTTGTCTCCATCAATGGATGCCTCTGCTCAGATCTACAGTTTGAATACTTCATCCCCCCTTTACATTTCTCATGAATTAAAGGAGATATTTCAGTATATCATTGTCCATCTCCATGGCCCTACCAAAAGAATATTTCAGCCCTTTTCGGCATCTCCTCATCCTCCTTCCATCCGAGTCTTGACTACTTCTTTTACTGACCTTGGTGTCTTCATGTTGTCTTTCTACATGTCATCACTCCTTTTCTCTCCCTGGAGAGAGGATCGAGGTCTGCAGGTCTCATCTGTGTAGTGAAAGAGTTAATATCTTGCCCAGTGCCATATCAGTCATGGTGTTGGATTTCAGGCTGTGCTGGGTGCCTCCCTCCGCCCGGCAGCCTCTGGGAGGTGGGGGGAGGGCTCACCCTGGCACTGGAGGAGGCTTAGTGTCAGTGAGATGTTAACAGCTGTCGAAGCCTCCATCCCCCGCCCAGTAGCCACTGGTGTCCAGCCTGGCCTCCTTTAGGCCACACCGGCCATGGGGGAGGAGGGCCGGCTTCATCAGAGCTGTGCTACCTTTCAAGGCCAGGAGCAAAGAGAAGCCAGTTCCCAGGCTTGTAGTTTTTAAAATGTGGATCATCACAGAGGCGGATCTAATTTCTAAGTAGTGCAAAATGTTGACAGTTCTCAGAACTAGCCAGCTATTGGCCTGTTTCAGGCACAGAAGAGGCTCCTAGCAGCTTCTCTCAAAGAAATCACTCCCATGGGTGTTTCTTACTTTTTTCCCCAAATGTCAATGTCAAGCCACCACAGGGTGTAACAGGCCTTGGACCCTTTGTATCCCCAACTCCAGAACCCCAGGGGTTGTCCTTGATTCTCCTCTGATATTTTCTGCCAGAGGCTCCAGGAAGGACCATTCTCCCCAGCTTCAGTGTAGAGCATGTTCCTCATATCCTGTACTGTCCTGACAGGTCCAGGGGCTACTGCATGATCAATCTCCTGTTTAATTTGTTCAAAAGGCTGTTGTTGTTCAGGGCCCCATTTAAAATAATTTTTCTTCCGTATCACAAGATAGAGAGGGCTTACAGTCGTACTTTTCTCCAAAGCTTCCTCTGCTGTGTTCCCCCATTTTCGCAGTGAGGGTGACTGCAACAAACCTTTAGGTCCCCTGATTTCAGGGCAGAGGGTGGCGAGAAAATAAATAGGAGTGGGGGCAATGGTTGGAACCAGGAAAATAACACTTTAATAAGGAATAAAAGAAAATGGGGACGATGCCCAAAAGCCGAACAACAATAACCAGGGGGAGCTCGGTGAGGGTGACCAACCAAAGACAAGAATAAAGGAAGGAACAATATATAACCTTAGGGGGCAAACATTCTAGTAGCCTAACCATATAGGGAGCAACATTACCCAGTCTGTAACTGACGAGTAACTTATTTAACATAACAACAGAGGGGTATTTTGGGAAAGACTTTTAGATTGCTGTAACTTAAATGAAAGATTCCCACAGCTTCAGATAGATAGGTGGCTCTTCAGAGGCAATAGCTGGCTTAGGTTTGTGGCCAAGGCTGAATTCCACACCCCATATGATGACATCATCGATGTACTGCAAATGTTCTGGAGCCTCACCCTTTTCCAGTGCAGCCTGGATCAGTCCATGACAAATAGTGGGACTGTTTCTACACCTGGGACAGTTGATTCCAGGTGTACTGCATGCCCCTCCAGGTGAAAGCAAACTGTGGCCTGCACTCTGCTGCTAAAGGAATGGAGAAAAACACATTAGAATGTCAATGGTGGCACCACTTTGCTGCCTTGGACTCGAGCTCATACTGAATTTGAGCATGTCCAGCACAGCAGCACTCAGTAGTGTGACTGTTCAGGCCACAATAGTCTACTGTCAGTTTCCACTGGACTTACACACTGGATATATAGGACTATTAAAGGGTAAGTCTTGCTGACCACTCCCTGGCTCTCCGGTTCATAAATCATCTTATGGATAGGAATCACGGAATCTCAGTTGGTGCAGTATTGCTGATGATGTACTGTTGCAATAGCAGTTGGAACCAGTTGCTCTTCAAGCCTCAGCAGTCCTACAGCAGAAAGGTCTTCTGAGAGACCAGGCAAGGTCTAGTTTCTTCTGTCTGCACAGCAGCTATTCTAAAAGCCCAACGGTATCTCTTTGGGTCTTTGAAATACCTGATTCTGAGATAATCTATTCCAAGGATGCATGGGGTCTCTGGACCAGTCACAACGGGGTGTTTTTGCCATTTGTCTCCGTTCTAGAAGACAGGTGTCTGCTGGGGAGAGCAGGAGCCTCCCTTGGGATGAAAGAATGTAGACACTGTTATAAATGCAAAGGCAGATTTGGGTTAAATAAAAAACAATTTATTATAAAACAATTTCTATAAAAAAATAAACAATGAGGAAAAACCACAATAAAACAAACAGCGCAGCGCTGGGTGGACAGGGGTCTATACCCAAAGGTATAGGTGTTCCCAAATCCACGAAGGAGGGTAGACTGTCCGGGGTTTTTATAGGGATTTTGTGCCTTGAGGCCAAATTCCAGGCAGGCACCATTCACCAAGGGTCCTTGATTGTTGTATGAATTGATTTCCTGGCGTTGGAGAATAGAGTCAAATAGACGTCCGGACAGAGTCTCCTCATATGTAAAGAAGTTCTGGGTGTTTCTTGATTTCATTGTGGTTCAGGCCATCTGGATGGGATGGTTGGATCCGGGTTGGAGCTGATGGATATCTCGGCTGGACTTTTTTCCCTTTGTCTACCTGATGGCTTCCCCCAACGGTGGCCTGCAAGGCGGGGTGTTCAGGTCCGGTGATGAGTATCTCGTCGGAGCCTTTCCCTGTTAGCCTGATGATTCATGTCCTGTCCATTCTTTTCCGTTGATGGGCGCCGAGCCTGTCCCTGTCAGCCTGATGATCCATGTCCTGTCTATTCTTTTCCGTTGATGGGCGCCGGCTAGGATCGTTATCCTTTGAGTGGGAATTCGCGACTAGATCTGGGAAGGGCTTGTGGGCCACACTGTACTTTATATTTTATATTATTATTGCTACATACATTTATTTAGATTTCTACGAATTTTTACAAGTTCATTTCTCACAACACCCTCCCTCCGAATTATTATAATTTTGAAATCAAGGGGCTTTCAGGCAGAGATCTGGGGATAGGAATAACAGTTCTTTACTAGTATAACCAGGCAAACAAACAAACAATAACTACAGCAATAACAAGAACACAGAACCAGGGACCCCGGGACAGCTTTCTCAGCTGAGATGGGATGGAGGAGAGGTTTTGTTTTCACAAACCCCCTCGGGCAGTCAGTCCCGGTGCTCCTGCAGGGCTCCGAGGAACAGTTGGCTGGAAACAGCAGGGAACGAGCTGCGATCCTGGGCCAGTGGCTGAGGTGTATCAGCAGCTCCGCGGCGGTGGCTGCCACACGTCCCGGCAGGATAGGGGGTGAGAGGCCACCAGCAAAGAGGGGAGAAGGAGAAGAAGCAGCAGCTCTGTCTGGGTGATGGCGAAAAATTCCCTTCTCTCCTCCGCAGCAGCTCCGCGACCCAGCAAACGAACGTCCTTCCCCGAAGCCGAAGAAAACCAGCTAAAAAACTGTCCCCACCCCTCCTTTTCTGCCCCCCCCCCCCCCCGGGCCCGGCCACTCATTGTCCGTTGTCGAGCACCCCTAAGTACCGGTAGTTAGGTTGTCCCAGCACATAATGGGTAAAAATTCCCCGGTCAGGCCAGAAGGACAAAACAAAAAAAAAAAAGGACACCTAACCCTCAACACCATTCCTTCCCAATCAAGCTCACTTCAACTTCCAGTGCAGTCAGCTGCTGAAATCCCCTGTCACCCCAGAGATGGAGATAAATTCTGTCCCTACATATCTTGATGGCATCAGGATACATTGTGTGCTCGTGTTAACTAGAGTGTTATACACTTGTGGGTCTGATGTGTCAGGCTGTTGCTGCTGGAGATGAATAGATCACACGGACACAGCTTGAGGTGTGGTGAAAGGAAAAAGAGAGTTTATTTCTTCTCCCAGGATTTGTAGGTTTCTGACCACAGCCAGGGATTGGATGGTTAGGATAACACTTTCCCAACCGCACTGGCCATGAGAGATGTCCATCACAAGATGTGTAACAGAAGGAATGCATACATATCTCTATGTTTACAATTACTGTCCTGGGAAAGTCTTAGAAAACTATGTCAACAAGCTCAGAAGCTGAGTTTTCAGGGCGACACCAGGCTATCGGATCCAATAGATCAAATAGATCCAATTGATCAAATTGTCAATTTCCTCTACCTGGGGGGAGGCAAGGTCCCTCTAGTTCTAGTTATGGTGCTCATTGCTCCCTCCCTGTAAATATGACCTGGAGGTCCCTTCCAGAGGATGGAACATGACATCACCCCTTCTCTTCTGCCTAGGGGCGTGTCCATAGGAAAGTGGAGCAGCATTGTCTTAGTTTAGGGTAAATTTGGGAGAGAACCTCCAAATGGGGTTCCCTCAGGAAAGCAAAATTCAAACGACCCCTTCCCCCAACTGGTTCGGAAAAAAGATATTTCTTTGGAGAGAAGTGGAAAAAACTGTTTATTTAACACAAATTGAATAATATTAAACAATAAAACCTTTCACTGTTTGATGGGATGGCAAATCCAGGAAGAAAAGTCCTTTTCATGTGGTGTAGCTTGGCCTGCTCAGGTTCTTATCAGTCCCTCTGGCACTGGATAGTGCTGAGGCCCAGGCCCTGGTGGGCCACAGGCGTGAGCTCTTGGGGTTTGTCTGGGTGTTTTTCAGTCTAGAGCAGGTTTAAACAGATCTAAGGAAAAAAGAAAAAAAAAACTCTAGGGAACTCCTCTGCCTCAACTAGCTAAAACTAACTAAAAGCTGAAGAGAAGCTCTGTCCCGCTGTCTGTCTGTGCTGCAGACACTACAGTCCAGAAGCAGGATGTGGGGGAGTGATGTTTTCTTTCAACACAAACTGCACCTTTCTTTTTCTTCCCTTTCGCTCTCAGAGCCAGTCTTAAAGGTGCAGAACTTAATATATTAACATAAACCAGGCAATTTGGGATACTAGTATCATAAAGTCACCTTAGGACAAGCATTTATCCTTGATGAGTTTCTTGTGGTAGTTTTTCCTTCTTTCAACTCATGTACCCTTGCTGCTAGGGCAGAGGTGAGTTTTCCATCCCATCTCCTTGTGTCTTCTCCATGTTCATGCAAGTAAAACCACAGATTACCTCTCTCCCTGGCTTGGGGGGTGCCTGCTCCTAATAGCAGAGACTGGTCTGTATTGGTGAGACATAGAAAGTTTCTTCCTTAAATTCCTCTCTGAGTTTCTGGTGGCACCTTTCAATTTTTTCTTCCCAGTTCTGGGCATGCTTGGCCAGTTCTGTTTCCACAGCTGATACATGGGCCTGTAATGGGGTGGCAGTAGTGTCTTCATATATCCAGAGTTTGATAGCCAAAGCAATCACTCTGTCTTCTCCCTCCTTCCATTGCAGTAATGCTAAGTAGTGGGATTATATCTTTGGCCCAAGCTGTACAAATTTCTGCCACATCTGTGATGTACATTGAATGCAGTCCAGACTTTCAGGGAATTGCGCATCATCTGAAAAAATTATCTCCATCACAGCTATTTCTCCTGGGCACTGGATACCTCGAACCATTGTGATTCACTGGCCTTGCTGCACATAGAGGTCTTTTCTGTAAAGGGTGTATTTCCCTCATTTGACAGGAGTTGCCTCCAGAGGCTGAGATTTTCTTGCTTTTTTCCAATCCTCTGGTCAATAACCACATCCCAGGACAGGGATCCCATTTGCCTGGCTTCACCACCATCTAAGTTTGTATTGTTTGCTGTGGCATCCCAGATTTGGAGCAGCCAGGTCAATATGGACTCATCTGTCTGACAGGTGAACTCTTTACACAGCTCATGCAGGGACATGGATTTAATGATTGTATCTTTCACTGGTTGTGAAGGTTCTTCCTCCCCTTTGTCACTCACTATGTGAACTGATTTGGTCTTGGATTTCCTCTTTGAATGGGGGCAACTGCTAATGGCTTGGGCTGTCCTTCTGGTTCAGCTGCAGGTCTTAAAGAGGCAGTCTACTAAAGATGGTGTAGAGGGGGCGTAGAATACACAATTTGGACTCTGCCCCTATCCCTGTAACTAGGACAGACTGCTAGACTTGGAGGATTGTGATCAGCAACGCAAAGTCCAACTGGTGGTCAATTACTAGTGGTATTTCTTAGAGATGGATACTGGGGCCAATTCTGTTCAATGTTTTTAAACAACTGGATAACACAACTTTGTCCTCTGTCTACAAGTTTGCAGATAAAACCAAATAGTGGGAAGCAGTTGTTATAAATGTAATGGCAAAATAGGGTTAATACAAAAAGCGATTTATTATAAAACAATTTTAATCACAAACAACGAGAGAAAAAAAACACAATAAATCAGCGCAGCGCTGGGTGGACAGGGAGACGTCTATACCCGGAGGTACAGATTTACCCAAATCCACGAAGGAGGGTAGACTGTCCGGGGTTTTTATAGGGATTTTGTGTCCTGAGGCCAAAACTCTGAGCAGTTACTGTTCAACAAAGAGTTTAGATGGCTGGTTGAATGAATTTCCTGGAACCATGGAACTGAATCAATAGACGACTGGGCAGAGTCCTCTCGCATGTGAAAGGTTCTGAGTGCTTCTTGATTGTATCTTCGGTTGGGCTCTCAGGGTGAAGTGTCCAAGTCCGGTGCGGAGTCGATGGATATCTCGGCTGGGCTTCCACTTATTGTCTGGCCTGATTGCATCTTCAGTCGGGGCTTGCAGGAAGGGGTGCCCAGGTGCGGTGTGGAGTCGATGGCCATCTCGGCCTGGCTCCTTTCTTTGTTTAGCTTAATTGTTCGTGTCCTGCTCTTTCTTTCAGGCTGATGAACATCGCCTAGGGTCGTTACCGCCTGAATGGGTAGTTACTACTGGGTTTGGGGAAATTCTTCGGCCACACTATATTTTATATAATTTTTACATTGTTACAAATCCAGTTATATACTTATTTATTCTTTCACGAATTTTTATCCAAGGTTACATTTATCACACAGTCAATATGTTATAAGGCTGGGCTGTTATTCAGAAGGACCTCAATAGGCTGGAGAAATGGTCTGGTAGGCACCTCATGCAGTTCAACAAGGACAAATGCCAAATCCTGCGCCTGGGGAGGTAAACACCCCACACCAGTTCAGGCTGAGCACCAACTAGCTAGAAAGCAGCTTTGCAGAAAAGAACATGAGGGTCCTGTAGGATAAACTGAGTATGAGACAGCAGTATGCCCTTCTAGTGAAGTTCTAGCAAATACTGGGCTGTTTCAGCAAGTGTAGTAGCAACTTGAGGGAAGAGATGGTTTCCTTCTATTAAGCTGTGGTGGTTTGACCCTGGCTGTATGTCAGGCATCCACCAAAGCCACTCTATCACTCCCCTCAGTTGGGCAGGGGAGAGAAAATGTAAGAAAAAGTTCATGAGTTGAGATAAGGACAGGGAGAGATCACTCACCAATTACCCTCATGGGCAAAACAAACTTGACTTGGGGAAATTACTGAATTTATTACCAGTCAAAATCAGAGCAGGATAATGAGAAGTAAAACAAACCTTAAAAGCACCTTCCCTCCACCTCTCTCTCCTTCCCAGGCCCTACCTACTACCCCAGTGGCACAGTGTGGCGATTTTAGTTTGAAACTGGGCAGAAACACCAATTTAGTGTAGTGGTTTAAATTCGCCAATTTGAATTTCCTAGACAATGCACCAAATAATGTGGTGGGTTTAGCGCTAGTTAAAATCACCAGGGCACTTACTCATTTCTTGCTGTGAGATATGGATTAGGAGAAGGGCAAAACAGACTTAAAACTTAAAAGGAATAAAGAAACTTTATTAACAGGACTACAAGAATAAGAAGCATCAGAATAAAATATTGAGAAGCTTTTTTCTCCCCCTGCCTGACTTCTTTCCCAACTGACAACAGAGATAAAACCTGGGATTTTGAATCAGTTACCAACTATACAATAGTCTTTCATCAGTTCTTTGAGGGAGAGGAGCTTTCTCTTGCCATACCATGGAGACTTCTCCACAAGAAACAGTTCTCTCATGGCTTTTCATTTCCACAAATAGCAGCTGCCTGGGAAAATCTGCAATCATGAAGTTCCTCCCATTTTCACAGCCTTCCCACAGCTGAGTTAATGGGCCATGTCAACTTATGGGGTATTATTTTAAGGATGAGCTGTTCAAAAGCAAAGGTTCTCTCCATCTATCGCTGCGATCATCTCTAGGAACAGAGGTCTTCTTCTCTTCCCAGGGGCAAAGGGTCTTCCTCACTCTCATCTCTCTCTCTGTTCAAGCTTCTCATGGGATCATAGCTCTTCAACATCTATTTTGCTTCATCATGGAGACCTCTGCTCACATCTACAGTTTGAACGCTTCATCCCCCCATACATTTCTCATGAATTAAAGGGGATATTTCAGTGTATCATTGTCCATCTCCATGGCCCTACCAAAAGAACTTTCATCCCCATTAGGGCATCTCCTCATTCTCCTTCCATCTGAGGCTTGACCCCTTTACTGACCTTGGTGTCTTCATGTTGTCTTTCTATATGTCGTCGCTCTTTTTATCTCCCTTGAGAGAGGATCAAGGTCTGCAGGTCTTATCTGTGTAGTGAAAGGATTAAATCTTGCCCAGGCCTGTGGATAGTCATGTGATCTCTGCTGGGGGCATTGGCTGGAGCTGTTTATGCTGGATGATTTTTGGTGGCTGCACTGGGGGAGGGCAGCTAGGATCTCAGCTCAGAGGTAGCACGCCACGGGCCCATGGCTTCCCCTCCCCCTGCCTGGCAGTTTCTGGTGAAACTCAGTGGCAGCAGAATTTCAGCTGAGCCGAGGGCCAGCCTGGCCCAGCGGCACCGCTGGAAAGGGCTTGGCGGGCTCCCCCCTGTGAAAGGGCCCCAGCCACCTTGCCAGAACGGGACCCGGAGGGCTTCCTGAGAGGGGCCAGTGCCGCAGCAGAGCCCCGGCCCGGCCCCGCCGGGCCGTGCAGGCCGAGCAGGGGCTGGCCCCCAGTTACCTGTTCAAGGCTGGAAGCTAAGAGAATTTTCCCAGGCTTGTCTGTTTTTAAAATGTGGATCTCACAGAGGCGGATCCAACTTCTAAATGGTTCAATCAGTTGTCTATCTCAGAACTAGCCAGCTATTGTTTTTTTTTTTTCCAGGCACAGAGGAAGCTCTCAGCAGCTTCTCTCAGCAAAATAATTTCCGTGGGTGGTTTCTTCTTTCTTACTAAATATCAACTAATGGAAAACCAGCACACACAGGGAGGCAGGGACTGTAGGTTACAGTCAGTTTATCACAGGTGGTTTCTGCTGCTGTTTCCTCTTCAGGGAGAGGAACCCTTCCCCTTCTCCAGCTTAGGGTCTTTTCCATGGGTGACCATTCTCCACAAACTTCTCCAACGTGAGTCTTTCCCATTGGGTACAGCTCTTCATGAACCAGTCCAACATGGGTCTCTTTTCATGGGAGGCAGTCCTTCAGGCACAGTCTGCTCCAATGCCCTATGTGGTCCCAAGTCCTACCAGGAAACCTGCTCTAGTGTGCCGCGGCGACGGAAAGCCCGGAGCACCGCGACTTCTCTAGAGAAACAGCCCTGAGAAGGGCTGGGCCGAAGCGCGTGAGCAGCTTCGAGCAGTCGAGTGATTCCAGCTCAGCTCAGCAGCAGTCGAGTGATTTCAGCTCAGCTCGGCAGCAGCAGGCAGGCAACACAGGAAGCAGGGACGAGAAAGCTGGTCCAGCGTTCCACCAAGGCACAAACCTTTATTCAGGCAGAGCTTTGGCGAAGGGTGCCGGCAACAGCGAATCTCTCGAACAGGGGAAAACCCGGGGTATTTATGGGGAAGGAGAGGGGCGGGGGGAAGCCCAAGATACCTGTATCGGGGTGGGACAGCAGGGGGGAACACCAATGGGGCACAACAGTTTAACATATCTAACTCAAAGACCCCTGGGAGCGATACATTGTGTCTCTCTGAGTAAAAGGTGTCTTGCCTCCAGGGGAGAGCCAGGATCTCGGGCTCGGTGGGCTCCTCCGTACCCACACTAGTGTGGGCTCCTCTCTCCATGGGTCTGCAGGTCCCTGCCAGGACCCTGCTCCAGCATGGGACTACCATGGGGTCATAGCCTCTTCTCAGGCATTCACCTGCTCCAGCATGGGTCTTCTCCAGGGGCTGCAGATGTAACTGCATCCCCATGGATCTCCATGGGCTGCAGGGGCACAGCTGCTTCACCATGGTTTTCACCATGGGCTGCAGGGGAATCACATCTCTGGTGCCTGGAGCACCTCCTCCCCCTCCTTTTCCACTGACCTTGGTTGTTCCTCTCACATATTCTCAATCCGCTCTTCTCTGGCTGCAATCCTGTGCAATAACTTTTTCTTTTTTTCTTCTTAAATATGTTATTACAGAGGCGTTACTACCATCTCCAATTTGCTTGGCCTTGACCAGGTCCATCTTGGAGCTGGCTGGCATTGGCTCTGTTGGAAATAATGGAAGCTTCTGGCATCTTCACACAAGCCACCCCTGTTAGCCCCCTGCTACCAAAACCTGGCCACGCAAACCCAATGCACCATTTGGGACTTCAGGTGTAATCTCATGTCCAGTTCTGGGCTCCCTAGTACAAGACAGACATGAACATGTGGTGGAGTTGACATGCCTGAGGGACTGGATTCCATCCAGGGGGACCTGGACAAGCTTGAGAAGTGGTCATATATGAACCTCATGAGGTTCAACAAGGCCTAATGCAAGGTTTTGCACCTGGGTTGGGGCAGCCCCTGGTATCAATCCAGACTGGAGGATGAACAAATTGAGAGCATCCCTGCCAAGAAGGACTTGGGTGTGCTGGTGGATGAGAGGTTGGACATGAGCTGGCAATGTGAATTTGCAGCTCAGAAACCAGCCATGTCCCGGGCTGCATCCAAAGCAGCATGGTCAGCAGGTCAAGGGAGGTGATTCCTCCTCTCTGCTCTTCTCTGGTGAGGCCCCACTTGGAGTGCTGCATCCAGCTCTGGAGTCCTCAGTACAAGACATGGACCTCTTAGAGTGGGTCCAGAGGAGGGCCACAAAAGTGATCAGATGGCTGGAGTACCTCTCCTACTAGGAAAGGCTGAAACAGTTGGGGTTGTTTAGGCTGGGCTCTGGGGAGACCTTATTGTGGTCTTTCAAGGTGGGGCTTATAAGAAAGACTGAGAGAGCCTTTTTAGCAGGGCCTTTTTCAGTAGGACAAGGGGTAATGGTTTTAAACTAAAAGAGGGTAGATTCAAATGTTTCTCCATCACTGGAAACATTCAAGGTTAGATTGGATGGGGCTCTGATCAGCCTGATCTAGTTAAGGATGTCCTTGTTCATTTCAGGGGGGGTTTGACTAGATGATCTTTAAAGGTCCCTTTCAGTCCAAATGAGCAGCATCTCTGTATTCTTCCCATGTCACTTGACCTTGCTTCCACTGGCCATACACATTCCTGTTTTGCCTTATTTCCAAGAGAAGATTCCTGTTCAGCCAAGCCGGCCTTCTGCCTCGCCTGCTTGACTTCCAACATTTGGGAATCACCTGCTCCTTTGCCCTTAGGATGTGATGCTTAAAAAGTGACCAGCAGTGATGGACCCCAGCACCTGTAAAAACATTTTCCCAGGGGAACGAACTTACTAGTTTCCTGAGCAGCCTGAAGTCTGCTCTCCTTGTGTTCAGGGTTGAGGTTTTTCTGGCACTTTTCCTTCTGTCACTAGAGATTTTAAACTCGATTGCTTTGTAGTTGCTGTGGCCAAGGTGGCTGCCAATCACCACTTCACTCACAAGATCCACTCTATTGACAAGCAGTAGGTCAAGGAGGGCATCTTTCCAAGGTGGCTTCCTTAGTACCTGTTCCATGAAATTGTCATCCAGGTTTTTAAGAAATCTTCTGGCCTGGGTTACATGATGCTCCCAGTTAATTTCTGTCAAGTTGAAGTCTCCATAAGGACAAGGGCAGTTGACTTGGAAGTGTCCCTTAGCTGTTCAAAGAATAATTCATTGGCATCATTGTCCTGGTTAGGAGGTCTATAGTAGACTCCCACAATGACATCTGCTTTACTTTCTCATCCCTTGATTCTTACCCAGAGGCTTTCAACTGTTTCATTGCCAACTGTGAGCTCCATACAGTCTAATCCTTCTATTACATAGAATGCCACCCCCTGCCTCACCTTCCCTATCTATTCCTCCTGAAGAACCTGGAACCATCCAACAGGGCACTCCAGTCACAGGACTCATCCCACCAGGTTTCACTTATGCCAATGATGTCAAATCTCTGGGACTGGGCCAAAGCTTTGAGCTCCTCTTCTTTGTTCCTCATGCTGTGTGCACTGGTATAGAAACATTTCAGGTGTGGTACATTGTAGCCAACACCTCGTGAAGTATATTGAGGGATCCCATTAGTGCTTGTTTCCTCAATTTTTGGCACACTGTCCCATCACTCAGCACTGGCAAGCCTGGTTTTGTCCCCCCTTCCAATCTAGTTTAAAGCTCTATCAATGAGCCCTGCTAGCTCCTGCGCTAGAGCTTTTTCCCCTCTGAGAAAGGTGTATCCCACCAGGTGTCAGTAGACAAGGTGTTGAGTAGATCATCCCATGGTCAAAAGCCCCAAAATTTTTCTGCTGACACCAACCTCAGAGCTACATAGTGACCTGATGGATCTGCATATTCCTATCAATATTATTCCTTGTTACCAGAAGATTCAAGGAAATCAGTCTGTGCTCCTGATCCTTCTACCAATCGCCCCAGGGCCCTGAAGTCTCTTTTAATTGCCCTCAGACTTCCCTTTGTTATTTTGTCACTGC
Source organism: Pseudopodoces humilis (assembly GCF_049639895.1). Taxonomy (NCBI): domain Eukaryota; kingdom Metazoa; phylum Chordata; class Aves; order Passeriformes; family Paridae; genus Pseudopodoces; species Pseudopodoces humilis. Next base: position 4,572,797 of record NC_142211.1, on the reverse strand, counting down.
TGGCTTGAACAACCAATAAGGGATAGTAACCAGAAGGCCTTACTAGACTGGAAAGTTTTCCAGTAATGTCCCTTATCCAAACCCCTGGGAGACCACAGACTTCCCTGTGAGTTGGGTCCGGTCTGCATATTGGACCCTCCATTCCCCTTAGGAGGGAGTCTCTTATTACAACTACTCTCTTCTCCTCTTAACAGAGGAGATTGTGATGTACGTACAGGTGGGGTTGCTTTAGGAGGCCCCTCTATCCCAGAAGGACCTTCGCCCATCTCATCAGTTGTCTGGCCTTCTAGTTCCAGGGCCTCATACCTGTTGTAGAAAATGCCAGTCCTACTTGTCAAATTCTGAGAAGGAGGAGGAACCTTCCTCCTGGTACATGTGACCTGCTTCCAGCCTTCCTCTTGAACAGACCCTTGACTAATTACCCTGCAGGGTTCTGAGTCCACCTGCTTCTCCACTACAATGGAGGCTTGAGACTCCTGAGAGACTTGGGACTGTAGTGTCTCTGAAAATAACTGTTCAATCTCTTGCTCGTTCACTCAAATACTATGTAGCTTGTTCACTTCTTCCTGTAGCTCCTTCACTTGGTGACACAGCTCCTCAACCACAGCACATCTGCAAAAGAACTGCTTGTCTGCCCCAGCCTCACACAGAGGCATCAAGCATTCCCAGCAACCTGTGACCTGGAGAGCTGCATCTACCATCAGCAGGTAGGTCTGTCTGTCTGGAGGCCTCTGGAGGCTGGGTCAGTGACTCCCACAGCTACAGGGGATTGAGCTCTATGGCATGTCAACACCATAACTGAGGAAGCATACACTAGTACGCTAATGTTGGGGTTTAAGATTCTTTCTTTTGTTTCTTTCTCTCAAAGAATTTTCCCCCATATGTGTCACTAGGAGACAGTATCGACCGGGTACTTAAGAGAGACATAAGAAGTGGTTTCAGCTCAGGGGAGGGGTACAACTGGCTACTCTCTCTTTTTACCTGGGGGTTTCCTCTGGGAAGGGCAGAGATACAATGAGAATTGGTCTGGAAAAAGAAGGGGCTGGGACAACTGCTAGCTCTCTTGTGCTTGGCTTCGGAGGAGGACAGTTGGAGCTGCTGCTAGGGGGAGGGAATTCACTGCTGCCGCCGGAGCCCAGACCAGTCCTGCTTCTTCTGCTGTGGGGTGAGCATCTGCTTGTGAGAGCAGCCACTGAACTGGGACCTTATTAACACCCTACCTCACTAAGAAAGGACTTTCACTATCTGCTCTCGTGCCTTGGGGGAAAACCCCAGGATCCCAAGCCCTTTCCTCTCCCAGGGACCCTTTTCTCTGCCCTGCTCGGGACCCAGGCTGCCGCTGCCCCTGCCCCGCCCTACCCCTTCTGTTTTTTTTGGGTATTTTTGCCACTGCTCCGAGTTTTCGCTACATTGTAGCTCTGTACCCCCTGCCCTGTCGGGACGCCCCGCAGTTCCAGCTACAGCTGACAGGTTTCTGATACATCTCATCTACCACTCCAAGACTTTGCTCATCCCAGCCTTCCCACCTTGCTACTCCGAAGTCCCTGCTACAGCTCCTTTTTGCTGTCCAGAGGGGGCACCGGGATCGGCTGCCCCTGAGGGTTTGTAAAGGAAGCCCCATTTCCATCCCTTCCGCTGAACCCATCTGCCATTGTCCATGTAGACAGCCGGACTCGTGCCACAGCGCCGCCTGCAGTTGAGGGGGAGTCATCGCACCTGCCCTGCCTGTCTGGGAGCCTGCCAGCACCCCTGCCTGCTGCGACCGTAACTACACCAAAGGGGAAATTGCTTAAACAGTGGGAAGAGACTGTTTATTGGGCTTTCTGCTCTTGTTTGTTGTTGTTACCATTGTTGTTGTTTGTTTGCCTTGTTATACATACACACACTATTAAAGAACTGTTATTCCTTTTCTCATATCTTTTCCTGAAAGCCCCTTAATTTCAAAATTATAATAATTCAGAGGGAAGAGGGTCATATTTTCCATTCCAAGGGAGGCTCCTGCCTTCCTTAGCAGACACCTGTCTTTCAAACCAAGACAGCTATTAAGGCTGGGGATGAAAGGATCTCTTTGTGCTCTTCTCCGCCAACTACCAAGACTGTTTGCTGCATCTATTGGCTGCTCCCAGATGATCAGAGAGGAGCCCTTCCTGCTTGTTCTTCCTGTGCAATGTGCCATGCAAACTGCCATGCCATGCCTACACTGCATGCCATGCCCCTGTTTTCCCACTCCTGTTCTCTGTTCTCTGGATCACTCACTCTCCCTAGAGCCATTTAAATCTCTCTTGGATGCTGTGTTGGTTTTGCATTGCCTGTTTTTTGGTAGTGGGGGGGCCACAGAGGTGTCTTCTGTGAGAAGCTGCTAGAAGCTTCCACCATGTTCGGCAGAGCCAATCCCTGATGGCTCTGAAGATGGATGTGCCGCTGGCCAAGCCTGGGCCAATTAGAGATGGTGGTAACGCCTATGCAATAACATATTTAAGAAGAAAATCAAAACAAAATTGGGCATGCAGTTGTAATTTTCCAGCCAGGGAAGAAGAGGAGGTGAGAACATGTGAGGGAAACAACTATGTAGACATCGAGGTGAATGAAGGAGGGGCAGGAAGTGCTTCAGGTGCCGGAGCTGAGATTCCTCTGCAGGCCATGGTGACGACCATGGTGAATCAGGCTGTCCCTCTGCTGCCCATGGGGGTCCATGGGGGATGCAGAGATCCATCTGCAGCCTGTGAGGGAGGTGCTCACACCAGAGCAGGTGCATGCCTAGAGGAGGCTGTGATTCAGTGGGAGACCTGGTGGAGAGAGAGGGCCCCTGCTTCCAGGCTGGGGCAGCCTGTCCTTGGAGGATTGCACCCTGTGGAAGAGTGACCTATGCCACAGCAGTTTTGGGAGGACTGCTGCTCGTAAGAGTGGATCCCCATTGTAGAGGTTCACAGAAAGGTGTCTCCCATGGGAAGAGACTCCATGGTCTCACAGGGGAAGGACTTCACTCCCTGAACAGCGTAAGAAAACTTCAGGTGATGAACTGACCAAAACCCCCAGTCCCTGTCTCCCTGCACTGTTGGTGGGAAGGAAGGAGGGGTTAGGGGAAGAAAAGGTGTTTTCAAGGGCTTATTTTACTTCTCATTATCCTCCTCTGACTTTGTTAGTAATAAATTCATTTTGTACCTCTAAGTTGAGCCTGTTTTGCCCTTGGAGTGTTTTCTCTCAGTCCTTATCTCAACTAATGAAGCCGTCATTACATTTTTCTCTCCTCTGTCCAGCTGTGGCAGAGGAGGGTGAGTGAGCAGCTTTTGTGGGTGCCTGGTGTTTGGCCAGTGTCAAACCAAGACAGATGGTTCTGGCAACGCCCCCTCTTCATCTGATTGGCTGCTGGGGGCTTCCGGGTCCACACGAGGCTTGAGGCTGCTGCTCATTTGTTCCTGAGCTGGCGACCCGCCCTGTACAGCCTGATCTAACCCTCACCCCTGGACTTACCTCAGTTGCTGCTACTGCCACTTTTACCTCACTAAGTGTGGCGTGTAAAAATTATGCAAGACTGGAACAGGAGCATATATTTTGGATACTTCCTGTGTATGTCAACAGGAAAAAAATTAGAAACTTTAAATAATGAAACCATTGGGATGACCCTTGCTTATGAGACCAAGGGAATACAACATGGATGTGTGGTATGAGAGGCAGATGTTTGGGTGGTGTATTTGGAGAAAGTACAAGCCGATAGTAAAGAAGCATGTGCACTAGTGAGTTAAAGAAAGAAGTTGGGCAGAGGAGCAGAACAAGTTTAAAGCTTGAGTGAAGTAGGCATTAAAGTTCTTAAAGCTTTTTATTCTAAAGACTGTATAATTCTCATATTAAAGATAGTATGTTCCTAGTATTGCTTTTCCTTGTAAACAACTGTAGTTTCTGTGGGTTTGTTAACTGACTAAAAAGAGATATTCTCTGTGATGATGAGTGGGAGTGGTTGTGAAGCCATTCTCTTTGTTATGTTTCCATTATAAGGAAATGTTTGAGAATTCCTCAAGGTAGAACATGGGTAATACTTTAATGATCTAGCATAAGGGTTTTTATGTTCTACTATAAATTTTTACTTTTTTTCAATACACTTGTATTATTTTGGGTTCAGACAAACCCTTAGTTTTGCAAGTCAGACCATTGTCTGAGCATGAGACCTGCTGAGAGGAACCAACAGATGAGACTCCCCTTATATTACTGTGCAGACTCCAAGGAATGTGTGTGTGAGTGTGTGTGTTCTGCCTTCAGGGATATAGGACTCATAGGTTGCAGGGGAAGAGCATTTTGGGATTGTACAAGACTTAGTATATGGTACTTAAAGGAAGGCCCTAAGGCAATGGAAGGCTGGTATTAAGATGGATTGGAGAGGAATAAGCATGGGAAAATAGAGGGTTAAGGGGATAAAATGCCCAGTCATGTTGCTGGTCTTGTCATGGCCATGCCCTGTGCCTGATCAATGCACTGGCTTCTCTTATCAAATGCCTCAACTAGTCTTCTTAGATGAGGAGGTTTTTTATTTTGCATGCATGCATAGTGCTCTAAATGCCAGCAGAAGGGATCATGGAATTATAGGGACTCCTGAGCCTGAGGTCTCAGCAACTGGAGTGTCTTCCAGTTGTGTTGGTGTCGTGGTTTAAAAGCATTAGCTAGAAATTCACTAGAAAACTTATTAATTTCTTTCTGTGAGATATGGATTAGGAGAAGGGCAAAACAGGCTTAAAACTAAAAAGGAATAAAGAAAGTTTATTAACAAAACTGCAAGAATAAGAAACCAGAATAAAACTTCCAGAAAACCCTTTTCCCCCAGCACCCAACCATTCCCTTGTCCAACTGACAACACAGAGACAAAACCTGGTGGTTAAAGCAGTCCCAACTTTGCTATAGTATTTTCATCACTCTTTGTAGAGAAAAATAACTTTTCTTTTGTCATTTAATGGAGAGTTTTTCACAAGAAAACCATTTTCTCATGGCTTTCTATATCTCTGATGCCAGCCACCCAGAATACGCTGCCATCAGTCTTCTCCCATTTCACACCACTCTGAGGTGTGTTCATGGGCCATGGTTCAAGGGGTGTCATTTGAAGGATGAGTTATTCAAAGGCAAAAGTTCTCTTCATCTGTCTCTGTGATCGTCTCTGGAAAGAGAAGTTTTCTCTTTTTCTCTTAAGGGCCACAAATCTTCAACAGCTCTCACTTCTCCTTTTCTGTTCCAGCATCTCATAGGATCACAACTACTTCACCATTTGCTCAGCTCTATCGACGAATTACCTTTGCTTAGATCCACACTTTGAAATACTTCATTCCCTCCCAAATACTCTTTCATGAATTAAAGGAGGTTTTTCAAAACATTATTGTCCATCTCCATAGCTTTAACAAAAGAATATTTCAGCTTATTAGTGCATCTTCTTATTCTCTTCCCATCTGAGGCTTAATTACTTTCCTCACTGGCTTTGATAGTTTATGTTCTCTTTCCCTTTCTCTGGAAAAAGGATTAAATCTGCAAGTCTCATCTGGGTAGTGAAAGGGTTAAAATCTGGCTCAAGCCGCAGCCGGGTTTCAGCTCAGCAGTGCCTAGAGCTGGGGCCTCCCCTGGGAAAAGCTTCAGCCACCCCGGAGGCTTCCCAGAGGCTTCCTGGGAGGCCACAGCAGAGCCCGGCGGCCTGGGGCTGTGGGAAACTGTGGCAGGCCGAGCCCAGCCCCCCTACCAGGCTGCATGGCCTGGGGAGGGGACAGGAGCCAGCTGGAGTTCTGTTACCTTTCAAAACTGGAAACCAAAGAGAGAGAGAAATTCCCAGGCTTAAGTTTTAAAGGGTGGTGTTCATAGGTTGATCTCACTTTTCAATGGTCAAAACTACTGTCAGTTCTCAGAAATGGCCAGTTATTGGCCAGGAGAGGAAGCTCCCATCAACCTCCAGCAAACCTTAACTTCCTTAGATGTTTCCTACTTTCTTCTTAAATGCCAATCTATCACAGTGGGTGTGTGTAATAGGTAGTAAAATTCAAGCTGGAGTAGCCAGAAAGTAGGATGAGAGGCTTGGGAGCCAGATATTAGAGAGATGGTAAGTTGGAGGCAGTTACTGGAGAGACCAGAGGATCTCAGAGAGAGCTATTGGAAAGGCCATAAGTCCAGATGAGCCACTAGAGTGAGCTATTTGTGTGTACATGTGTCTGTGTGAGGCAACTGGCAGACCAGGGAATTCAGGTGCCAGCTACTGGATTGACTGAGTGTCTAAGGCCAGTTACTGGAGGAGCCCAGTATGTGTGTGTTTGCATGTACACATGCATGAGGTATGAGTACCAACAGCTGGAGTGAGGCTGCAGGCTTTGAGAATTCTTATGCCCAGTTGCCAGGAATGGGGCTGTATTGGTTTAGGGCAAAATTTGGGAGGAAACCCTTGAAGGGGTCCTTCTAAAAAGTTGTCCTGGTTTAGGGCAAATGTGGGAGAAAACCTCCAATGGGGGCCCCCCCCGGGAAGCAAACCCACGTGGCCCTTTTCTCCCACCCCCCAACTGGTTTGGGAAGAGATTTCTCTGAGAGAAGTGGAAAAAACCTGTTTATTTCACAGGCACAGCACTACCCAGCACAAAAATGAACGATATCAAATTACAAAACCTCTCGCTGTTCAGAAAAGATGACAAACTTCAGAGGGTCTCTTTCCTGTGGGTGTTCGCTCTGTTATCAGTCCCTCTGGCGCTGGAAAATGCTGCTGCCCAGGCTGGGCTCCCGGTAGTCCACGGGTGCAAGCTCACGGTGCTCCCCCGAGTCCCCAGTCCAGAGCAGGTTCGATTCGTTTCAGAAAAAGGGAAAGAAAACAGTCCAGGAAGACCTCTCTGCTCTGGCTAGTTGGAAAGCCAAGGCGATCTGTCTCTTGTTGTTTGTCTGTGCTGCAGTCAAAACTCCCGATGCGGGGGGAGCAAGTACAGTCTCTGATAACAGACTCGTTGCTTCTTTTCCACTCACTTTTACTCTTAGATGGAATTTTAAGAATACAAAACCTGTGTCTGGGTTAGGTGGACGAATGGGGATACAATTTAACATCATAATCAACCCAGGACATTCCACCCCTTATCCCCATATCGTCGACTTACTGCCAAAACTAACATTCCAACTCTGCACACATTTACATACATAAAAACTTCCCCTCCGTTCCACCCAAAAAATACAAGCAATATATCCATCATGCCCCTTGTCAAGCCCCACACCAAGCTACTGAATCCAAACCCCCACACTGGAGAGCTGCAGGATTCCCCACTCTCTCATTTTACTCACTCAAAACACCATCTTTCACTTGCTCATACCTTCAACACTTACACATTTCCTTCTATTTCATGTCTGCGTGGTTTAATGTACAGACAATGGCAGTAACCTTTTACCCAATGATCAGGTCTCCCTGAGGTACACATCGTGTTGTTCCATCTCTCTGCATTATCCACCATGTACAACCTAGTCCTTGAGCAAAGACAACCCCACGAATGGGTTTGTCTGTACTCGAGGTAGAATTGACCCAAACCGTCTTCCCTAGCAGACCTCTGACATGTACCACTGGGACTTTGTCTCCGTCTACTACATGCAAAGACTCAGACTGGGCAGGACCTGCTCACTTGGTGGAACCTCTGGTGTTGACTAACCAGGTGGCCTTTGCTAGATGTTGCTCCCAGTTTTTAAAAGATCCTCCACCCAGTGCCTTTAAGGTGGTTTTTAACAGTCCATTGTACCTCTCCACTTTCCCAGCTGCTGGTGCATGGTACGGGATATGGTACACCCACTCAATGCCATGTTCCCTAGCCCAGGTGTTTATAAGGCTGTTCTTGAAATGAGTCCCATTGTCTGACTCAATCCTCTCAGGGGTGCCATGCCTCCAAAGGACCTGCTTTTCAAGTCCCAGGATGGTTTTACGGGCTGTAGCATGAGGCACAGGGTAGGTTTCCAACCATCCTGTGGTGGCTTCTACCATTGTGAGCACGTAGCGCTTGCCTTGGCGGGTTTGGGGCAGTGTGATGTAGTCAATCTGCCAGGCCTCCCCATACTTGTATCTGGACCACCGCCCACCGTACCAGAGGGGCTTCAACCGCTTGGCCTGTTTGATCATGGCACACGTCTCACAGTCATGGATTACCTGAGAAATACTGTCCATGGTTAAATCCACCCCTCGGTCTCGTGCCCACTTATAGTTGGCATCTCTACCCTGATGACCTGAGGCATCATGAGCCCATCGGGCTAGGAACAACTCTCCCTTATGTTCCCAATCCAAATCTATTTTTGACACTTGTATTTTTGCAGCCGGATCTACCTGCTTATTATGTTGGTGTTCCTCATTAGCTCTACTCTTGGGGACATAGGCATCTACATGGCGGACTTTCACTGGTAGTCTCCCTACCCTGCTAGCAATATCTTTCCACTCTTTAGCAGCCCAAATTGGTTTTCCTCTACGCTGCCAATTAGCCTCTTTCCACCTCTCCAACCATCCCCACAGAGCATTGGCCACCATCCATGAATCCGTGTAGAGGTAGAGCTTTGGCCACCTCTCTCTTTCAGCAATGTCCAGGGCCAGTTGAACAGCTTCAAGTTCTGCAAGTTGACTTGATCCACCTTCTCCTTCAGTGGCCTCTGTGGCCTGTCGTGTGGGACTCCATACGGCTGCTTTCCACTTCCGGTTCATCCCTATGATGCGACAGGAACCATCAGTGAAAAGAGCGTAGCGTGTTTCTTCTGCTGGCAGCTGGTTATATGGTGGAGCTTCTTCAGCCCTTGTCACTTCCTCTTGTTCTTCATCTGTGAGACCAAAATTTTCACCTTCAGGCCAGTTTGTAATTATTTCCAAAATCCCAGGGCGATTCAGTTTACCAATACGGGTGCGCTGTGTGGTAAGAGCAATCCACTTGCTCCATGTGGCACTGGTTGCATGATGGGTGGAAGGAACCTTTCCCTTGAACATCCATCCTAGCACCGGTAGTCGGGGTGCCAGGAGGAGTTGTGCTTCAGTGCCAATCACCTCTGAGGCAGCTTGGACTCCTTCATAGGCTGCTAAAATTTCTTTTTCTGTTGGGGTGTAATGGGCTTCGGACCCTCTGTAGCTTCTACTCCAAAATCCTAATGGTCGGCCTCGAGTCTCACCAGACACCTTCTGCCAAAGGCTCCAGGACAGACCAAGGCTCCCGGCTGCAGAGTAGAGCACGTTCTTCACATCTGGTCCTGTCCTGACTGGGCCAAGGGCTACTGCATGGGCGATCTCCTGCTTGATCTGAGCAAAGGCTTGTTGCTGCTCAGGGCCCCAATGGAAATTATTCTTCTTCCGAGTGACCAGGTAAAGAGGGCTCACAATCTGACTGTATTCAGGAATATGCATTCTCCAAAACCCTATGGCACCTAAGAAAGCTTGTGTTTCCTTCTTATTAGTTGGTGGAGACATTGCTGTGATTTTGTTGATGACATCAGTAGGAATCTGACGCCGTCCATCTTGCCACTTTACCCCCAGGAACTGAATCTCACGAGCTGGTCCCTTAACTTTGCTCTTCTTGATGGCAAAACCAGCTTCCAGGAGGATCTGGATGATTTTCTCTCCTTTCTCAAACACTTCTGCTGCTGTGTTCCCCCACACAATGATGTCATCTATGTACTGTAGATGTCTGGAGCCTCACCCTTTTCCAGGGCAGCCTGGATCAGTTTATGGCAAATGGTGGGGCTGTGCTTCCACCCCTGGGGCAGTCGGTTCCAGGTGTATTGCACTCCCCTCCAGGTGAAGGCAAACTGAGGCCTGCATTCTGCTGCCAGGGGAATGGAGAAAAATGCATTGGCAATGTCAATAGTGGCGTACCACTTTGCTGCTTTGGACTCCAGCTCGTACTGGAGCTCCAGCATGTCCGGCACGGCAGCGCTCAGCGGTGGAGTCATTTCATTCAATGCACGATAGTCCACAGTCAGTCTCCATTCTCCTTCAGATTTACGCACAGGCCAGATGGGGCTGTTGAAGGGTGAGTGGGTTTTGCTGACCACCCCTTGGCTCTCCAGCTCTCTGATCATCTTGTGGATGGGGATCACAGCATCTCGAGTTGTTCTATATTGTCGGCGGTGCACTGTCGAGGTGGCAATTGGTACTTGCTGTTCTTTCACCTTCAGAAGTCCTACTGTAGATGGATTCTCGGACAGTCCAGGCAAGGTGTTCAGTTGCTGGACACCCTCTGTCTCCACAGCTGCTATCCCAAATGCCCAGCTGAGTCCTTTTGGGTCTTTGAAATACCCACTTCGGAGGTAGTCTATGCCCAAAATGCATGGAGCCTCTGGGCCTGTCACAATAGGGTGTTTCTTCCATTCATTTCCAGTCAGGCTCACGTCTGCTTCCACCAAGGTAAAATCCTGAGATCCCCCTGTCACGCCAGCAATAGAAACAGATTCTGCCCCTACATGTCTTGATGGGATTAGCGTGCACTGTGCACCAGTGTCAACCAAGGCCTCATATCGTTGTGGTTCTGATGTGCCAGGCCAACGAATCCACACAGTCCAAAAAACACGATTTTCCCTAGCCTCTACCTGGCTAGAGGCAGGGCCCCTCTAAGCCTGGTTATCCTTCTTTCCTTTGGTATATGTCTTGGATGTTCCTTCAAGGGGATCAGACATGTCATCATCATCATACCTGGCAGTTTGGCTACGTGCAACTCGAGCTGCTTCCCTTTTGGTGGAACTCCCTTTGTGACTCTTCTCCTCCTTCAATTCACGCACCCGTTGTGCCAGAGCTGCAGTAGATTTCCCATCCCATCTCCTCATGTTTTCTCCGCAATCACGCAGGAAGAACCACAGCTCAGCTTGTGGGGTATACCTTCTCTCCTGATCTGGGGAATGCCTGCGTTGAGTGCCAGGACCTCTGATCTGTACTACTGAGATTTGGAGAAGGTCCTCTTTAATCTCATCTCTAAGTTTCTTGTGATTCTCCTCTGTCTTATCTTCTAATTTCTGCAGACGTGTTTCCACAGCTGCGATTCTTGCATGTGTGGGGCCATGTACGGCATCTGCGTATGCTCAAAGCTTCTTTGCCATATCCAGCACGGTCTCCTCCCTTTCATCCCGTTTCATCATTGCTAACGCAGATGCATATTCTTGTGGCCCAAGTCGTACCAATTTTCGCCACATCACGGATGTACATGGCACCAAGTCTGGATTCTTAGTTGGTATGTCATCTGAAAAAACAATCTCTGCCACTGCCATTTCTCTCAGGCGTTGGATCCCTTGTTCGATGGTTTTCCACTGCGTTTGCTGCATGTAGAGGTCATCTACACACAGATATCTTTGGGCTACACTTTCATGGACCCGTGCCCAGAGACTGCGAGGGTTAGCCCCCTCATCATCTCCTGGTCGATAACCGGATCGTGTGACAGGGATCCCAGATGCCTCGCTTCAGTGCCATCCAGAACTGTAGCTTCACCGGCGGGGTCCCACAGACGGACTAACCAACTAATTATATATTCATCAGGTCGTCGAGTGTAGTCCTTCCTCAGGCCACGAAGATCTTTCAGGGAAAAGGACTCAATATTAGCCTCTGATCTTGTGCCAGTTGCTTTGACTCTCGGTTTTGTGTCAGGAGGCGTTGAGGGTCCTTCTCCTGCATCATCATCATCCACTGGTCGATTGGTTTTGTCTGTGCACTTTCCACTTCTCGTGCTAGTAGCAACAGCCATTGGTTGAGGCTTGCTGTCTGGTTTAGCTACCAGCTTTGTAACTGGGAGGTTGGCTGCAGCCTGAGTAATTGGGGTAACTGTTGATTTATCTCCCTGTCCCCTTTCTTCTGGTTGCTGCCCTACAGTATCCAGCAATGTACGGTATGCATATGCCAGGGCCCAGCTTACTGCAATGATCTTTTTTTCTTTGGAATTATCCTGACACTTCTCTTTCAGGTATTTCCATACCTCAGCTGGATTCAGAATTTGTTCATGTGGAAAGTCCCAACCTACAGGGTCAGAAAATTCCTTCAGAATTTGGCCCATATCCTCCCATTCTCCACCCCACTCAGGATTTTCCATGCTTGGTTCAGGGGTCTCATCAGTCCCTCTAGAAATCTCAGCCCTCATTCTAGAGAGGCTGAAGACTGTATAGAGGAAACTTACCAGATTAAATGCCCGAAAGATGGTCTCTTTAACATTCAGGGGAAACTGAACACTCGCCAATAGTGATGTAACCGATTCAGAGGAGAAGAAGGAAAGGAAAGGTTGAAAAGCCTCATTCCCTGCTCCTCCTCTAACAAACTGGGTGCATAGCCATACCCATGAATCCTTTATATTTGGAACAGACTGCAGCACCTGAATAAACTTATTGGAAATCATAATCACTAGGCCCAGCCCAATAGCTATTCTAATCCGTGTCCCTCTACTGTAAAAGCTATGTGTTAGGGACAATACCGGGGCTAGTTGTGGATAAGAAAATAAACCAAGGGACCATAAAGGTATTAAAACCTCAAAAAAGCCTAGCGACCAGAAACAGATGAAGGCCTGCACCCCAAAAGACATTATTAATTCAAGCAGCATGGCTGGATGGCTAGGGACTGCTTTATCTTATCCCAATACAAAGTAATTGCCACTTCAATACAATCAGTACAGGGTTTTTCCACTCTCTCGTGCCACGCGCTGGGCGCCAATGAAATGTATTTGTCCTGGTTTAGGGCAAATGTGGGAGAAAACCTCCAATGGGGGCCCCCCCCGGGAAGCAAACCCACGTGGCCCTTTTCTCCCACCCCCCAACTGGTTTGGGAAGAGATTTCTCTGAGAGAAGTGGAAAAAACCTGTTTATTTCACAGGCACAGCACTACCCAGCACAAAAATGAACGATATCAAATTACAAAACCTCTCGCCGTTCAGAAAAGATGACAAACTTCAGAGGGTCTCTTTCCTGTGGGTGTTCGCTCTGTTATCAGTCCCTCTGGCGCTGGAAAATGCTGCTGCCCAGGCTGGGCTCCCGGTAGTCCACGGGTGCAAGCTCACGGTGCTCCCCTGAGTCCCCAGTCCAGAGCAGGTTCGATTTGTTTCAGAAAAAGGGAAAGAAAACAGTCCAGGAAGACCTCTCTGCTCTGGCTAGTTGGAAAGCCAAGGCGATCTGTCTCTTGTTGTTTGTTTGTGCTGTAGTCAAAACTCCTGATGGGGGGAAGCAAGTACAGTCTCTGATAACAGACTCGGTGCTTCTTTTCCACTCACTTTTACTCTTAGATGGAATTTTAAGAATACAAAACCTGTGTCTGGGTTAGGTGGACGAATGGGGATACAATTTAACATAATCAACCCAGGACAAAAGTAAATTCAAGTGGACCTTTCCTTCATCTGTTTGGGAGACATATTTTTTTTCTAAAAAAAGTGGAAAAAACTATTTATTTAACAAGCAAATATTCACAAATATGAGAAAATGAATAATATTAAAAAACTGAACTTTTTATTGTTCTGAAGAGATGGTAGATTTAGAGAGAGAGTCCTTTTTGTGGGGTGTAGCTCAGCTCACTCAGTCTCTTATCAGTCCTTTTTGTACTGGAAAATGCTGTCCTGAGCCCCGGTGGGTCACAGGCATGAGCTTCTGGTGTTTTTCTGGCTTTTCAGTCTAGAGCAAGGCTGATCAGTCCTAAGAAAAAGTAAAGCTGCAGTCCGGGGAACTTCTCTGCCTCATCTAGCTGAAAAAACTAAAAGCAAATGTTATAAATGTAATGGCAAAATAGGGTTAATACAAAAAGCGATTTATTATAAAACAATTTTAATCAAAAACAACGAGAGAAAAGAACCACAATAAATCAGCGCAGAGCTGGGTGGATAGGGAGACATCTATACCCGGAGGTACAGATTTACCCAAATCCACGAAGGAGGGTAGACTGTCCGGGGTTTTTATAGGGATTTTGTGTCCTGAGGCCAAAACTCCGAGCAGTTACTGTTCAACAAAGAGTTTAGATGGCTGGTTGAATGAATTTCCTGGAACCATGGAACTGAATCAATAGACGACTGGGCAGAGTCCGCTCGCATGTGAAAGGTTCTGAGTGCTTCTTGATTTTATCTTCCGTTGGGCTCTCAGGGTGAAGTGTCCAAGTCCGGTGCGGAGTCGATGGATATCTCTCGGCTGGGCTCTTCTTATTGTCTGGCCTGATTGCATCTTCAGTCGGGGCTTGCAGGAAGGGGTGCCCCAGTGCGGTGTGGAGTCGATGGCCATCTCGGCCTGGCTCCTTTCTTTGTTTAGCTTAATTGTTCGTGTCCTGCTCTTTCTTTCAGGCTGATGAACATCGCCTAGGGTCGTTACCACCTGAATAGGTAGTTACTTCTGGGTTTGGGGAAATTCTTAGGCCACACTATATTTTATATAATTTTTACATTGTTACAAATCCAGTTATATACTTATTTATTCTTTCACGAATTTTTATCCAAGGTTACATTTATCACAGTCCCCCGCCTAATAATTTATCACATTAAAATTCGTGTTATTTCATTCATTTCTATTGAGGGAGAACTGTGTAGTTTTAACTATATTTGTCTTTTTCCCAGTCTGTAAGTGAATTCTCACAGTATTCTTGAGAAGGGTTGTTTTTATTTTCAAATTTCTTTAAGGCTTCAACTGCCTTCTGGTTCTCTCTTTTCTCCTCTAACTTCATTAGTTTAGAGAAAAGAGTGGGTTTCCCTGGTGCCTTTTCTGGGTCAATTGGAAGAGTGGCAATTTGCATTCCTTACACAACAGAATGAATCAACCTGATGAAGCAAGGAATCAAACACGGGAGAAAGATGATTCCGGCAATTGAACAAGATATAAAGAACACTAACTTTTTCCACCAAGCCCCCTGTCTAAATATCTGGTCCCACCAGGAGGCTTGCAGAATTGAGTTCCATTTTTGAACTGGCACATGTGCTACCTTTTTTATTTCGGCAGCTAGTCCTTTTATTGTCTCTCCATAATCATCTATTTCCATGCAACACTCGGATTCATTGTATTTACCGCATACTCTTCCTTCCTCGGCTAACAAATAATCGAGAGCTAGTCTGTTTTGGTACACAAAAGCTCTCATTTGTGAATGTTGTTTCTCTAGGAGTTCTAGGGCCTCTGAGGTGTGGTTGGAAACCACTTCTACTACCGCTTGTAACCTGATAAGTCTGTTGAGAAGGTAAATGGGAGTCCTGTAACCCCAACTGCCATCGTTTGCCCAAGTGGCAGGCCCATAATACTTAATGATCCTTTCGGCAGGCCATTCTTCTTTCCATTTTTGACTGCCTCCTGCCATGGGTAGTTCCTGTTTTAATTCCCTTTTTTGTCTATTTAATGTTTCAAAGAGGGGAGCTCCCAGCAATTTACTTTCTGTTCTGGGTAAAGAAAAAGGGTCTAATTATTCCGAGAGTGCAAGACCCCTTCCATTTCTTAGGTAGCTCACTATATGCTTTTTTTGCCACATAACCAGTAAATGCCATCGGGAGCTTCCCAGCCTTTGTTTGTTCTTGACGGATCATCCCAATATTCTTTCAGGCCTTCTAGTGCTTGGAAGGGATTGGCCCCAGAGCTTTTGTACCAACATAGTTCAATTATTTCAACCCATTCGCAGTGATTACCCCGGGTGCGACTCCAATAGCCCGCGGGTGGTTCAGGTTGCTAAGTTTTTGATTTACTGTCAGAATTCACTGTGAGTGTGTTTATACACGGGGTATAACCTACTAAATCAGTGAATTCTTTTCCTTCTCTGCTAATGCAGACGGTACCAATTATCCTTTGGTCTATAACCCATCCCTCGGGTCTTTGTTTTGTTTTTGACATTTTAGAGCCTTCCCATTTTAGGAGTTGCTCTGGGGTGAGTCCCTCTCCCTTCCAAGGCCACCTTTCAGCCGATTTTAAACTGCCACAGATCCAACAGTTATATAGACCTAATTCTGTGGCTATTTCTTGCATTAGGTCTATGAAAAGATTCTGGTTGCGGGCTGGCAATCCCCAATTGCTGTATTGTCTCTCTAATTGCTCATAGTGCTCACTAAGAGAGTTAAGCCTCTCTTGTTCTGGTTTCTTTTTCCGAATTTCCACTTCTCGCCTCTTTAATTCTAGGGTTAGTTGTTTTATTTTGTTTTCAGGGTCCATCCCTTCCTCATCTCTGGAGAAGCAGAACACTTGATCGAATTGCAAACATACTCGGTTATCATCACTTTTTAACAAATCAAGAATTATCGGTTCATTACTAAAGGAGGCTTTCTCTTCATGTTTTAAATTTTTACCTTCTCAATACACTTTCCCCCTTATGGTACACATTTTTAAGTTTGCTTTATTGTAACACAAAGGGTTGACTTTATAATATGCTAAAAAGGTGGATTGTCTTTTTCTTCCTATCCAGACAGTTTTGTTACATTGGCTGCAGATTGGAATTGGAGGAAGCATTCCCACTTCTCTCTTATACCTGAAGTGGGTAGCTTTGGTTTTTCTTCTCATAGGAGTCTTAGACTGCCCGTCCTTAAAACCTGCCCCTGAGTGGTAACACCAGACCTCCACCTTTAATTCACAAAGATTATACTGAGTGCCGTTAGACAAACAACGTTCCGGAGGACAGTTAATTATTCGTCTGGTATCTGTGGCAGTCCGACACTGCTCACACTTCCCCAGGAGACGCTCCCCCGGAGGTACCTCCGGAATCATTCTCTCGGCCAAGCACACGGCTAGACTCAGGACAGTCAGGATTCCCCACCGGTGTATCTCTCTGCCTTGCCCTTCGCCCGTATAGAAATATACGGCGGGGATTACCATCTTCTCGGCAGCAAGGATATTCTTCAGGGGCCCTTGTAGTCCTTATGGCGTACCTTCTTTTGAAAGCAGCCCACCGAGACGACTTAATCTTGTCTGTCCTGCATGGTACCTTGAGTGTGTTTTGGCACTCGATTTCTAAAGCTTCTGCCTTGGAGTCTAGTTTACCTCTAATCCCCTTTTGAAAAAGCAGGTACCACTCAGGAGAGTCAAGTTCTAAAAACCCCGCCCGGGTGACAAGTATTAAGAAACGGCTAGTCAGCTCCTGTTCTTTAGTCAGACAATCGGTACACAATCCCTTAGGCTTGTACTCTCCCCAACAGTGGGTTACCCAAATTTGTTTACAATAAGCACATTTAAAATGTATAAACGGAAAACAATCACAGTTGGCGTTGATGTAACTTATCTGGTCTGCAGCTCTACAATCTCAGAACAATCATGTACTAATTTTTCTGAATAGAAACTGAGCAGGATTTTGTGCAGAAGTGGTTTTCAATTTCAAACCGGGTGAGCTGATTAAGATGGCTTCATATTTTAGAAGCCTGGAATCAGTCAGCCACTTCTCTGCTTTTTGCTGCAATATGTTTCTCACATCGTGGGGAGTGTAAACTACCAGGGGAGCCCCAAAAGTTATTTTCTTTGCCTCTCCCACCAACAGAGCCACTGCTACAATTGCTTGTAAACACATAGGCCAACCCCGACTAACAGGATCTAAGATTTTTGAAAGAAACCCTATAGGCTTTTTTTTGTCTGCCCATTCCTGAGTCAGGACTCCCTGTGCTGTTTGTCCACTCACATCCACAAACAACTGGAATTCTTTATTCGTATCTGGTAGAGTTAGTACCGGGGCAGTCATAAGAACAGTTTTTAATTTCTGGAAATTAGACTCATCCTGTTCAGTCCACTTCAGCCTGTCAGTGTTTAATCTTTCATATAAAAACTTCACTTTTTCACTGAAACCCTCAATCCACTGCCTGCAATATCCCAAGAGCCCTAGAATTTGTCTAATTTGCCTTTTTGTTTTTGGTGCAGGTAATGCAAGGATGCCTGCTACCCTCTCTGGGTCTAATTTTTTTTTTTTTCCCTTGAGATATCCAATGTCCGAGGTATTTTATTTCGGGCTCTGTGAATTGCAGCTTGGATTTTGAGACTTTCAAACCCTTCTTTCCTAGAAAGTTCAACAAGGCAATCGTGCTTTTTCTCACGCTCTCTTCAGTCGGTCCAGCTATTAGCAAGTCATCTATATACTGCAAAAGCTTTGTCCTGTCCTCAAGAACAAATTGGGTTAACATTTGTTCTAAAGCTTGCCCGAAAAGGTTTGGAGACTCCACGAACCCCTGGGGGAGGACCTTCCACCTTAGCTGTTGCTTTCGGTTTGTATCTGGGTCGTCCCACTGAAATGCAAAATAATCTCTACTCCTTTCATCCAGAGGGCAAGTCTAAAAAGCATCTTTCAAATCAATCACACTGTACCACACATCCTCCGGTGAGAGTCTATTTAGTAAGGTATAGGGGTTGGCCACCACCGGGAATCTAGTCCGGGTCCTAGCGTTTACCGCTCGTAGGTCCTGGACCAATCGGAAGCTACCATCCGTCTTCCTTACAGCCAGGATGGGGGTGTTATGTTGAGACATGCAAGGTTCTAAAATTCCCCCTTTTAGGAGGTCATCAATTACTTGTTTCAACCCCCTTCTTCCCTCCATCGGGATGGGATATTGTTTAACCCTTATAGGGTCCTCAGAGTTCTCGATTTCTATTTTGATAGGTTTGATATCTAGCTTTCCTACCTCTCCCTTTGAATGCCATACTTCAGGGTTTATTTTCTCCTCATCTTTAGGAGTCAACTTAAATATTTTCACCACCAATTCAGAATTTTTAATCATGATATTAATTCTTAAAGCGACAATCATGTCCCTTCCTAACAAATTGTAATCTGCTTCTTCCACTAATAGTAAATTCCCTAAGCAAATTTTATTTTCAGATTCTATTTCCGCATCTTTTATTACAGGCACTTCAAAGGGGTCTCCCTTTGCACCGATTACAAAAACTTTTTCTCTGCTAGCCACACATCCGTATGGCAATTCCTGCAGGGTACTTCTCTCTGCCCCAGTATCCACAAGAAAACTTACCTCCTGTCGTTGGGGGCCCACTTTTAATTTTATCAAGGGCTCCTTGGATGTTCCGGTCCCCAAATTAAAGAGCCCCTGACACCCCTAATCTTCCTGAAAAATTTTCTCATCTTTTATTCTTTGTTTACAATTCCGCTGAACGTGTCCTACCTGTTTACAGTAGTAGCATTCAGGGGGTTCTCTCCGTGGGGCTGGGGCTGCCCGGTGAGAACCTCGACTTTTTCCGGGTAGTGTTTTAAACTTACCCTGCATCTGCTCTTGTTTCTGGACCTCTTTTACCGCAGTTACTAAAACCTTAGCTTGCAATTTCTGCTTCTCATCTTCTCTCCTCATGTATACTTTTTGAGCTTCCCTTAGGAGCTCCTGGAGGCTTTTATCTTGCCACCCCTTGATCTTTTCTAATTTTCTCCTAATGTCCTCCCAAGATTTAGCAACGAATTGTGTTTTTAACAGAACCTCCCCCACAGGAGAGTTCGGGTCAGTCCCAGAGTAAATCTGTAAACTTCGCCGTAATCTCTCGATCCATTCAGTGGGTGATTCCTCTTTCCCTTGACACTGTCCAAAAACTTTGCTAATATTCTGGCCCCTAGGGACCGCTTCTCTTATACCTTGTACAATTATGCTCCTTAAATCCATCATGTTCCGTCTGCCTTCCTCCGTCTGTGCATTCCAGCTCGGGCTTACGCTAGGCCATTTCTGGTTACCTGGCGTCCCCTGTGGATTGCGTCTGTCCCAGTCTCTGATACCGGCTTGTTTAATCATCTCTCTTTCCTCCTGATTAAACAATGATCTTAGGATTGCCATAAGATCGTCAAAGGTATAAATACTACTCCCTAAAAATTCGTCTAACCTCTCAGCCACACCAAAAGGATCATCCAACAACCGCCCCATCTCTTTCTTAAATGCCCTTACATCTCCAGAGTTAAGGGGTACATTCACAAAACCGATCACTCCCGGGGCCGTCGGTACTTCCCTAAGAGGGAACAACCGGTGCCCTTCTTCACTCTCTCCCCATTCATTATCCACCATTCTCGCTCTCAAACGGGTTCTACTTGCGGGAGGGGAGTTGGTGATTG
This sequence comes from Pseudopodoces humilis, assembly GCF_049639895.1. Taxonomy (NCBI): domain Eukaryota; kingdom Metazoa; phylum Chordata; class Aves; order Passeriformes; family Paridae; genus Pseudopodoces; species Pseudopodoces humilis. The sequence continues at coordinate 4,552,870 of NC_142211.1, read as the reverse complement.
TGGGTTGCCTCCCCGTTATCAATTGTGGGAACTCCGCCGCCACCCGGTTGACGGGAGGGATCCCCTCCGTTATATGGGAGGGTCCCGGTTGTGGCGGCTGGACCGGCAAGGGCGGATAGAGTGATCCCCAGCCTTGTGCAGGAGAAACCTCCGAAGAGGCTACTGTGGCTACGGTGTTTGCAGGCGGGGAAAGGGGAAGGGCTGCCGGCATCGCTGCAGGCACCGAGTCTCCCGCTTGAGACACATGTATCTCAGTGGGTTGGTCTCGGGGGCCCAAGGGTGCTGAAGGCACCACTTGATCTACAGAGGAAGGTCCCGCCGGTCCATGATATGGGGGTGGTAAGTGGTCGAGGGGTTCCCAGGACTCAGCTCTCGACTCACATTTTTCTTTTTGTTTCATTGGGAATAGCCCTACTCTGACGTTTACCCAGAGCTTAGCATATTCCCTCTCCTCAGGATCTGAGGGGACCTTGTTCTCCACATAGGAGAATAACTTATTACACGTCCATTTTTCAAATGTGCCTAACACTGGCCAAGTGAGGTGACTTCTCAACTCCTGTCCTCCCCAAACCTCCATACAGTAATGTATCAATTTTGCCTTTGATTTCCCCTTCCTCTGGGGACAATCTTCCCAGTGTTTTAGCATCCACCCCAAGGGACTTTCCAGCAGGATGTCTGGTGATTCCTCCCCCTGATTGGAGGAATTTTTCCCTGTGCTTCTTCTTTGAAGCTTACTCTTTTTCTGCCCCATACTTCGCAAATATATATTTTCTTACCTGTCTTCGACTTCTCCGTGAGTCGGTATCAGTTTCTGCATTGTGTACTTACTCTAGGAATCAAAATTTTGCCGATACTCACCCTTCAGCGAGCTGAGCTGAGGTCTCTTGTAATCGGTACTTTTGATCCTCTTCCGGACCTCTACCTGGGTCTGTTAACTAAAGGGGTTTACCAGTTCCCGAGCTCGACAGGACGTATCCTTCCCCTTTTAGTTCCTTGCGATCAGTCCCCCGAGACACCCTTTGGCCTCAGGTTTTTACAAGTGTGTGTCGAGAAAAAAAGCTTTCACTCTGGATCGCTTCCTTCACGGCCGGCCAATTCCCTCGTGGGAGGATGGAAACGCGGCCTTGAAGTCCACACTCGCCCCGTGATCAGATCACGTCTCACACACTCGCCCGATCGCCCACCCAACCAGCAGTGCTTACAGCTATTTTCCTGCGTGGGTGTCTTTGTGCACAACAGACGTTTTACGAGCAAAACAAGCCGCGGCTTCCCGAAGGCTCCGTGCCTTCCCGAGCTCTCCGCTCCGGATCCGTTTCCTTTTTATTGTGGTTTTATCTCAGCCTAAATTTAGTTCGGACGTCGGAACGAGCTACGGGGGTTCTCAACTCACCAGGCTGCCAAAATCAGCGGGGGTACCCGTCCTGGGCAGTGAGATTCCCCGCAGTTTCTCCGATCCGAGTCACGGCACCAATCTGTTATAAATGTAATGGCAAAATAGGGTAAATACAAAAAGCGATTTATTATAAAACAATTTCAATCACAAACAATGAGAGAAAAAACCACAATAAATCAGCGCAGCGCTGGGTGGATAGGGAGACGTCTATACCCGGAGGTACAGATTTACCCAAATCCACGAAGGAGGGTAGACTGTCCGGGGTTTTTATAGGGATTTTGTGTCCTGAGGCCAAAACTCCGAGCAGTTACTGTTCAACAAAGAGTTTAGATGGCTGGTTGAATGAATTTCCTGGAACCGTGGAACTGAATCAATAGACGACTGGGCAGAGTCCTCTCGCATGTGAAAGGTTCTGAGTGCTTCTTGATTGTATCTTCGGTTGGGCTCTCAGGGTGAAGTGTCTAGGTCCGGTGCAGAGTCGATTGATATCTCGGCTGGGATCTTCTTATTGTTTGGCCTGATTGCATCTTCAGTCGGGGCTTGCAGGAAGGGGTGCCCCAGTGCGGTGTGGAGTCGATGGCCATCTCGGCCTGGCTCCTTTCTTTGTTTAGCTTAATTGTTTGTGTCCTGCTCTTTCTTTCAGGCTGATGAACGTCTCCTAGGGTCGTTACCACCTGAATAGGTAGTTACTGCTGGGTTTGGGGAAATTCTTAGGCCACACTATATTTTATATAATTTTTACATTGTTACAAATCCAGTTATATACTTATTTATTCTTTCACGAATTTTTATCCAAGGTTACATTTATCACACAAAGGAGAGCTCTCTCCCGCTATCTTTGTTGCAGACAACATGCACCGAGAGAGAGAGAGAGCTGTAGCTCTTTTCTTTTAAGTTTTTGAATACAGGCGCAAAAAAAATTTCACCACTTTTCTTTCTCTCCCCCTTTGCTCTCAGATTTAAGTTTAAAGTCACAAAACTTATTTCTGGGCTAAACAGATGAATGGGGATACAATTCAGCATCATAAAGTCACCCTAGGACATTCCACCCCTTATCCCCATATCATCAGCTTACTACCAAAACTACCATATATTCTAATTCTACACACACATGCATTTATCCATCCATTTATATATATATATATAGAGTATACAGTTATGTACAGACAATGGCAATGACATTTAGTAAACAGTGATATTTACACATGGTTTTCATCCAACAATCAGATGTCCTTGAGGTACACATCGTGTTGTTCCATTTTTCTGCATTATTCACCATGTGCAGCTTGGTCTTTGAGCAAAGACAACTCCATGAATGGGTTTGTTGGTATTCAAGGCAGAATTGATCTAAACAGTCTTCCCTAACAGACCTCTGACACGTATCATTGGGACTTTGTCTACTGTATGCAGGGGCTTAGATTGGGTTGGGCTTGATTTGTTGGTGGAACTTCAGGTGTTAATTAACCAGGTGGCTTTTGCTAGATGCTGCTCCTAATTTTGAAAGATCCCCCACCCAATGCTTTTAAGGTGGTTTTTAACAGTTCATTGTATTTCTCAACTTTGCTTGCAGTTGGTGCATGATAGGGGATATGGTATACCCATTTAATGCCATGTTCCCTAGTCCAGGTGTGTCGCCCTGAAAACTAAAGCCTTCTGATAATGTTTTCATAGTTTTAGTTACTTTCCCATGAAAGTTCTATAAACATAAGTTGTTTATCACATTCCTTCTAAGAAACGTCTTTTGATGGACATTTTGCATGATCAGTGTGCTTGGAAAGGTGGTAACTCAGTTATCCAATCCCTGGTCATTGTCGAGTATCTATAAATACTGGACTCAGAGAACAAAAGTTGGTTCTTTCCTGTTCTAACACTGAGAGGCGTTCATGTGAATCATTTAGTGTCCTGTTCTTAAAATGAGTCTTGTTGTTTGATTCAGTCTTCTCAGGGGTACTATGTCTCCAAAGGACTTGATTTTAAATACTTAGGATGGTGTTATAGGCTGTAGTGTGAGGCACAGCATAGGTCTCTAACCATTTTATGGTGGTTTCTACCATTGTGAGCACGTAGTGCTTACCTTGGCGTGTTTGGGGCAATGTGTTGTAGTCAATTTGTCAGGCCTCTATATTTATATTTGGACTACTGCCCACCATATCATAGGGGGGGGTTTTACTTGCTTGGCCTGCTTGATTGCAGCACATGTCTCACAGTCATGGATAACTTGAGAAATATTGTCTATGGTTAAATTCACTCCTTGGTCTTGTACCCACTTATAGGTGGCATCTCTACCCTGATGACCTGAGGCATCATGAGCTTATCGAGCTAGGAATAATTTTTCTTTGTGTTGCCAATTTAAGTCTATCTTTGACACTTCTATCTTTGTAGCTTGATTTACCTGCTCATTATTTTGGTGCTCTTCATTAGCCCTACTCTTGGGGACATGAGCATTTACATGGCAGACTTTCATAGATAGTTTTTCTATTCGGGCAGTGATGTCTTTCTACTCTTTAGCAGTCCAGATTGGTTTTCTCTTAGGCTGTCAATCAGTCTTATTCCACCTCTCTAGCCATTTTCACAGAGCATTAGCTACCATCTATGAATCAGTGTAGAGGTAAACTTTTGGCCACTTTTTTCTTTCAGCAATGTCTAGGATTAGTTGAACGGCTTTGAGTTCAGCAAGTTGGCTTGATCTACCTTTTCTTTCAGCAGCTTCTGCAACTTGTCATGTTTGGCTCCATACGGCTGCTTTCCACTTTTGTTTCATTCCTACGATGCGACAGGAACCATCAGTAAAAAGAGCCTGGCGTGTTTCTTCTGCTGGCAGTTGGTTGTATGGTGGAGCTTCTTCAGCACGTGTCACTTGCTGTTGTTTCTTTTTGCCAGTGAGACCAAAGTTTTTACTTTTGGGCCAGTTTGTAATTATTTCCAAAATTCTAGGGCGATTAAATTTTTTAGTACAGGCGTGCTGTGAAATGAGAGCAATCCTTTTGCTCCATGTGGCATTGGTGGCATGGTGGATAGAGGGAACTTTTGCTTTGAACATCCACCCCAGCATTGGTAGTCGGGGTACTAGGAGGAGTTGTGTTTCAGTATCTGTTACCTCTGAGGTGGCTTGGACTCCTTCATAGGCTGCTAAAATTTTCTTTTCTGTTGGGGTGTATTTGGCTTTGGACTCTCTGTAGCTTCAATTCTAGAATACCAGTGGTCAGCTTCGCGTCTCACTAGGCACCTTCTGCCAAAGGCTCCAGGACAGACCATGGCTCTCGGCTGCAGAGTAGAGCACGTTCTTCACATCTGGTCCTGTCCTGACTGGGCCAAGGGCTACTGCATGAGCAATCTTTTGCTTAATTTGGGCAAAGGCTTGCTATTGTTCAGGGCTCCACTGGAAAGTAGTTTTTTTTGCAGGTAACTAGGTAAAGAAGGCTTACAATTTGGCTGTATTCAGGAACATGCATTTTCTAAAAGCCTATGGCACTTAGGAAAGCTTGTGTTTCTTTTTTGTTGGTTGGTGGAGGTGTTGTGATTTTGTTCATGACATCGGTGGGAATTTGGCGTCATCTATCTTGCCACTTCACTCTTAGGAACTGGATCTTTTGAGCAGGTCCTTAAACTTTACTCTTTTTGATGGCGAAAGCTGTCACTCTATTAGGAACGGCGAGAAGAACGACACAGACTCTCTTGGGAGTCAATCAGGAGAATTTCTCCCAGTTTATTGCTTCAGGTCTTTTTTATAGACCGATACGTGAAAGTACAGAAAGGAAAACTCTTATTGGTCAGTAAACTAACACATCACCATCATTGGTCAGTGGGGTACACCACCCCTCGACCCTCTCTTGCCAGAAAACAAGGAACAGACAAACAGCACCTGCAAGGCTGTTCCCTATCTCTGAGGATTGTTTTAATTCCTCCTTATGAATTCCCAGGCCACTTTTCCAGGCAAGACTGAGAAAGCCATGTGGCCTGCAATTTCCACAGGCACTATGCTGTCTGCTTCAGAGTTAGCATCCATTGAAAGCAGCTTTTAGGAGAATTTGGATGATTTCCTCTTTTTTTTGAAATATTTTTTGCTGCCCTGTTCCCTCACACAATGATGTTCTTGATGTACTGCAAATGTTTTGGAGCTACAGTCTGGGGAACTTCTCTGCCTCAGCTACCTAAAAACAATAACTAAAAGCAAAGGAGAGCTCTCTCCCACTGTCTGTGCTGAAGACAACACGCACCAAGAGAGAGAGAGAGAGCTGAAGCTCTTATCTCTATGTTTTTGAATACAGCCACAAAAAAATTCCACCGCTTTTCCTTCTCTCCCCCTTTGCTCTCAGATTTAATTTTAAAGGCACAAAACTTATTTCTGGACTAAACAGATGAATGGGGATACAATTCAGCATCATAAAGTCACCCCAGAACATGGGCTAGCTACTGGAGGGATTCTTATTGTGCATATGCATGTATTTTCCCTTAATGATCTTTCATCCTGATCAGCCGGAAAGAGGAACAGGCCATTAGTGCTGTTTGTGAGAGTGCTGCTGTATTTTTCTGTATTGCTCTGTGTGGCTGGCTTTGTAAGCACATATTTTGTGCAAGTGTGCCAATTTGAAATATACTCTCACTTAGTCTTGCTTCTTTTTCGACCTGGTACTGTGGTAGCCTTGCCTGTACTGAGCTACCAGCTTCAGCACCTCCTAATTGAGTGTACCCTTATAGTAGTTTAGATTCACCAATTTGAGTTTCCCAGCCAATGCACCAAATAATGTGGTGGGTTTTAGCACTGGCTAAAATCGCCAGGGCACTTACTCATTTCTTGCTCTGAGATATGGATTAGGAGAAGGGCAAAACAGGCTTAAAACTTAAAAGGAAAAAAGAAACTTTATTAACAGGACTACAAGAATAAGAAATCAGAATAAAACCTCCAGAAACCTTTTCTCCCCCCACCCAACCTTTTTCCTTTCTCAACTGACAATGCAGAGAAAACCTTGGATGTTATAGTACCAACTATACAATAGTCTTTCATCAGTTCTTGTAGGGAGAGGAGTTTTCTCTTGGCATTCCATGGAGAGTTCTCCACTAGAAACAGTTTTCTTATGGCTTTTAATTTCTATAAATGGCCGCCACCCTGGCAGAAATTCTGCCATTGTGCCCTCCTCCCATTTTCACAGCCCTCCTAGAGGTGTGTCCATGGGCCATGAACTCAAGGGGTATTATTTTAAGGATTAGTTATTCAAAGGCAAAAGTTCTCTCCATCTGTCTCTGTGATCATCTCTGGGAACAGAGATTTTCTTCTTCCCTCCCTGGGGACAAAGGGTCTTTCTCAGCTCTCATCTCTCTCTCTCTTCAAGCTTCTCATGGGATCACAGCTACTCCATCATCTGCTTAGCTTCATCAATGGATATCTTTGCTCAGACCTACAGATTGAATACTTCATTCCCCCCAAATACTCTTTCATGAATTAAAGGAGTTATTTTTCAGAACATTATTGTCCATCTCCAAGACCCTACCAAAAGAATATTTCAGTTTATTAAAGCATCTCCTCATTCTCCTTCCATCTGAGGCTTGACTCCTTCTTTTGACCTTGATGTTTCATGTTGTCTCTGTACATGTTGATCGCTCCTGTCTTTTTCTCTCTTTGGAGAGAGGATCAAATTCTGCAGGTCTCATCTGTGTAGTGAAAGGGTTAAATCTGGCACAAAGCCGCGGCAGGCAGTCATGGTGTCAGATTTCAGGCCGGCAGCTGCTGGGAGGGACCTGTGCAAGCCAGGGGGAGGATGTTGGTGAGATGTCAGCAGCCGTGGCCTGGCCCAGCCTAGGGCCGGGGGCCCCCCCCCGGGAAGGCCTTCGGCCACCCCACCAGAACGGGACCTGGAGGGCTTCCCAGGAGAAGCCAGCATTGCAACACAGCTTGGCCTGGCCTGGGGGGTCCTCCGAAGTCTCCATCCCCCGCCTGGGAGCCACTGGAGTACAGCCCAGCCCCCCGCACAGGCCTCAGGGGAGTGGGCCAGCCGCACCAGAGTTCTGCTACTTTTCAAGGCCGGAAAGAAAGAGGAAGAAGTTCCCGGGCTTGGATTTTTAAAAGGTGGTATTCACAAAGGTGAACTTACTTTTCAGTGGTGCAAAATGCTGTTAGATCTCAGAACTGGACAGCTATTGGCCTGATCTCAAGCAGAGAAGAAACTCCCAGCAGCCTCTCTCAGAGAAATCACTTCCGTGGGTGTTTCCCACATCTTTCCCTAAATGCCAAACTATCACAACCTTTTAGATAAAACAGCCAGTTTCCACCTAGCGTTGTGTAAAGGTAAGAGCTTACGAGGAAAAATGATTTATACTTTTTGTTAAAGAAGAGTTCAGACCCTGGGTTGTGAGGCAGTCAGTTTATTTCAGCTCGAGCTGAGTGCCTCCAGAGAGGTACTCTGAACAAAGAAATCCTTGGGCCTTTATACTTTTACAGTCTGTGCACCTGATCTTCATGTGCACTGCATGCACCACTTGGTCCAATGGTGATTTATGGTCTGGGATCTTCTAGCACCTCATTGTATTCTTTCTCCATGTCCACATGGGCAGGCCATTAGCTGCTCTTCAGTTTGGGCCAGCCTTTGCACCCTCTTCTCAGTACCAGGGTCTCAACCCCTTAAATGAAGGTATCCAGTCTTTCTCTATTTCCTCCCCTGCTTAGCCATTCATGATAATGAATGGAGTTCATTTAAAGTGTACCTATGCCAAGTTTTGAGTAGGGCCCACTAGTGCTAAGCTGTGAGCAAGTTACAATTGAACTTAAACCTACACAATTAATTTCTAATATTCTATAGGTAAACTTATTTTAATTCCCAACAATCCCTCCTTTGGTTTTAATCAGCATGCCTGCTAATATTTTAGACAGAATTCCTAGAATTTCTCAAAGTGCCTATTCATTTTCAATATTTTAATATATAATATTAATGTAAGTGATAGATATAACAAAATCAAACCCAACAAGACTATCATGGGATGCAACATGAAGTTAGCAATTTCTGTGGCTGTCAGTGACCAGCCTTCTTACAAGTGAATGATGAATCCAGGAATCTTTTCATGCAACTTTACTGCATAATAAGTATGCTGTAATACAGTGTAAGGACCATTTCAGTTCAAATTTATTCTTTCTCTGATAATTTTTTACCCATACTTGATCTCCAGGTTGAATATAATATGCTTTTATTTCAAGTGGCACTCCCTGATACCAATAAGCTTGTCTCCTGTAAGTTTCAAAAGTTTGTTGCGCATACAATATCTATTGTGTCACCCATTCATCTCCATCTAATAGGCTGGTACTTGCCAAGATACAAGTCCCAGGCACTGCCAAATGTCTTCCAAACAATATTTCTGGCAGACATAGTCCTGTGGGTTGCTTGGGTGCATTTCTTATCTTTCATAAAACTAGTTTTAGAGCCTCTGGCCGTTTTAATGCTGTGTGCATACATACTTTGGCTAAATTTTCTTTGATTGTCCTATTCATCCTCTCTACATTCCCTGACAATTGGGATTGTTAAGGAGTATATAACTGTTGTAAAATTCCCAATGCCTTAAATATTTGAATGCGTATAGCTGCTCCAAAATGTCAGACTATCTGAATTTGTTATTTCTGTTACTCAATACCTAGGAATTATTTCCTTCAGTAAAATTTTTACTATGGTTCCTGAACCTTCCTTTTGGGTAGGAAAAGCTTCCACCCACCCCAATAATTGCTCCACTGTCACCAACAAATGCTTATATGCTAATGATGATGGCATGTCTGCATAATCATGTACTGAAAAGGAAAGTATGCTGGGGATTGTACACCCTTATGTATGATCAAGGGTCTTGGTAACAATTAAATGCAGACAAGTTTTGCAACCCCCCACAATCCTTTTTGCAGCAGCATAAATTCCCAGTGCTGCCCACATTCATGGCACTTGGTTTGTGATGTTTTCAGTGCTGCTGTGAGATTGATTGTGGAACCATCTTACAATGACCAATAAATACTTTATTCAGTAAAACAGCCTTTCATCCAGTTGTTCACACTCCATCTGTCTTGGACAGCTTCTCGCTTTTCCCAGTTTCTTCTCCAGTCATACCTCTTTAGATAATTCAGTTATACCTGGTAAGTTCAGTCCTTCCAGATTTGGAGTCACAAGCATAAAAAGCTGTACCTGCTGTCTGACTGCTGCTTTTGCTGTGGCATTGGCCAGGGCATTTCCTTGGGGTATGAGCTGCGCAGTGTATCACTGATATTTGCTCTGGGAAATGTATAGCCTTTAGCAGTTTCTTTATCTCTTTTTCCATTTGCCATTTCTTTTCCTGCTGTAGTTAGAAATTCTCTCTCCTTCCATAGCATCCCTGCAGTATGACAATCCAAAAGCATATAGTGAGTCAGTATAAATATTCAGTCACCTGTTTTTACCTTGTTTCACTGCTTGTATAAGGGCTATCAGTTCTGCACCTTGTGCACTTATTTCTGCTAGCAAGGCTTCTGACTCTCTTACACCTTTGTCATCCAGAACTACATATCCCATCACACACTTTCCATCCTGGTAATATGAGGATCCATCCACATACAGGGTTAAATCAAGGTTTAACATAAGTTCATCTTTTAAATGCTCCCATGGTTTGCTAGGTGTCATAAGGAGTCTTCTGCAATCCTAGTGTGGAGTACCATCTGGCAATGGCAAGAACATAGCAGGGTTCAAGGGATTGCAATGTCTTAAAATTATGTTGTCTGCCATCAGCAAAATAAGCTCATACATATGAGTTCTTTGTGGTGGTAGGGCCTGAGTTGCATATTAATTCAACAATATTTCCACCTCATGTGGCATGAGTATGTACAGCTGATGTCCTCAAATCCAAGAATGGCTCTTTTCTACCATCTCATCTGCTGTGACTATAGCCCTAGTACACTGAGGAGTACCAGATCCAACAGGATCTAACTTAGCTGAATAATATGCTACAGTCATCTAATGTGATCCGAGTTGCTGTGTATTTACTCCACTAGCTACTCCCTTTCTCTCATGTCTATGCAAATAAAAAGGCTTAATATAGTCTGGCAAATCTAATGCCAGTGCACTCATTAAAGCTTTCTTGACAGTTCCAAATGCTTGCTTTCTTTCTGGGCCCCATGTCAAAGGTTCAAATTCTTCCTACTTTTTGGCTTCAGCTAAGGGTTTCATTAACTCTCCCTGCCCCAGAATCCCTGGTCTACAGAATCCTACTTGTCCTAAGTAAAACCCTTAACTGCTTTTTTGTCTCTGGCTGGGGTAAATTTATGATCACTTTAATTCTGTCTGGATCTATTAACCTCTGCCCTTCTCTTAGGATGAATCCCAAATACTTCTGCTTGACACAGCTGTAATTTAGATAGAAATGTAGTGTCCTTTCTCAGACAATTCTGTACATAACTGGCATATACTGTACACTTATCTTTTGAATTACTATCAATTGTCGCTCTATTAGGAACGGCGAGAAGAGCGACACAGACTCTCTAGGAGTCCTTTAGGAGAATTTCTCTCAGTTTATTGCTTCAGGTCTTTTTTTATAGACCGATACGTGGAAAGTACAGAAAGGAAACTCTTATTGGTTAGCAAACTACTACATCACCATCATTGGTCAGTGGGGCACACCACCCCCTGGCCTTTTCCTGCAAAGAAAACAAGGGACAGACAAACAGCACCTGCAAGGCTGTTTTCTGTCTCTGAGGATTGTTTTGAATCCTCCTTATGAATTTCCCAGGCCACCTTCTCAGGCAAGACTGAGAAGCTATGCGGCCTGCAACTTCTACAGGCTCTCTGTTTCAGAGTTAGCATCCACAAGCAATAAATCATCTGCATACTGTACTAACACTGAATCTATGGATAGTTGTACATCTTCCAAATCTCTTCAATATTTGTAAAAATATAGTTGGTGCTCCTGCAAAGCCTTGAGGCAACCTTGTCCAAGTTAACTGTTTCCCTTCCCAAGTGAAAGCAACCAGTAGCTGGCTTTCTTCTTCCACTGGAATACTAAAAAATGCAGTAGTTAAATCTATGACCACAAATACCCTTTCCCAGTGTGGAATTTGTAATAAAATTTTTGATGGATCTGGTACCACTGGACGTGGCACTATCACATGCTCATGAATTTTTCTTAGGTCCTGTATAAATCTATATCCTGGACTACCCTTTTCATTGATTCTGGTTGTGGTAGCTGGTAATAATGGGGTATTATAAGGGGATTCACATTTCCTTAGAATACTGTTTCTTAAAACCACATAAATTAGGTTTTGAATACTTGGACGTGCTTCCCTGGGGATAGGATACTGCTTTACTGCAGGTGGAACACCCCCCTTGGTTTTTATCTGCACTGGTTATGCTCATTGCAATAGTCCTATATCTGTGTTTGTCTGGCTCCACAATAACTTTGGGACTTTCTTCAATTCTGAGGGTATTCCAAAAGCATTTCTGGTTATACCTTCTTTCAGTTTTTCTTTTATTATATTAATACCCATAACATCTAAATCTATTCCTTCTGATGCCAACCTTATTTCTACATCCAAAACTTGCAACAGATCCTTTCCCAGGAGACACACGACTGAGTCCTCAGCTATTACAAATCTTCTTTGTGTGCTCTTACTTACAAATCCTCTGCTCCTATCCTGAGAAATTTTTGCCAACACTGGTGCCAATAAACTCACTTTCTGTTCTTTTTTTTCACCTTTCATTCTTCCACCTTTTTCCTTTTTTCCCTTCCACATATACGAATGTGGACACACTCAGTATTTTTTAACATTTATAATTTTACTGTACTAGATTTCAGCTATGTTCTTTTTACCTCTAGATGACAAAAACTGAGAATAAAGCATATGAGCCTCTATATATACATTTACACTTGAAACAACTCTAAATGGCTTTCCTACATCCCCAAGCTAAGTCTCTGGGGGACCACAGATAATAGCTGTAAAATGTTAACATGTGCATAGTATTTGGTTGAGCTATGGGTTGCATAGCAGTGGAATTAGACACTGCTTGCAGGGACATAGGGTACAGCCCTATAGTTTGTGGCAGTGGCACGGAAAGGAGCAGAAGCAATCAAGGGGCAGAAAGAATAAAGCAACTGTGATTGCAGGGAGGTGGGTAGAAGCAAAACCCACCGGAGTGCCTGAAACAATCAAAGCACCTTCAGTGTAGACAGAAATGTCCTCCCTGGTGTCTGATACAGGTTCTGGGATTGTAAAGACAATGAAAGATTTGAAGGTTGAGATAATGAGAGAGAGAAATCACATAAAGGCTTGGGTTGATCAAAATAAACATTTTCCTTCTTCACAAAGTATATATGCCAATACTATAAAGCCGTTCAATGACTCAACTTGCAAAAGAATAAACAGACTACATGATTTTTACACTAGCAAACAACATGGCTCTTCCTGAATGTTAGAAAACTAAGTCTGATGGTGCTGGTGAACCATCACTTTTCTCCCCATCCCTTTTTTTCCAATAGGTGAGCTTGTATTACAGGTAAAATCACTGTAGTTGCACTGTGCTCTCACAGCAAATCTATGTTAAATATTTTAATTTAAAATTACTCAGTGACACCAGCATTTCATATGTTGGTATTGGCGCCATAGCTGAACCAGTGTTTAACAATATGGGGAGATAATCTCTGGCTAAATGAATCATCTAATAGTAAAGCCTCAAGATAAAATGTAGTCAATCCATCCAGACCTCAGATTTGGCATTTTAAAGTTTAACTTCATGTAAGCAGCTCACATTTTTGCAAAGGGTAGCTGGAGGGCTTTGATCTTGTACCCTTATAAACACCCAAGATGAACTTACACCACAGGAACTTAAACAGAAGTAATGTAAGTTCTTAATATGATTTTCCTGGGAAATGGTATTACCTTATTTGCCTAGTTAACTCCTTGAAAATGGCAGGAACAGTGAGAAAACCATATGTTTCCACATAATACAAATCATAAAGCATCCTCAGCTTAGTATGTAGTCTGTGGCTTGCTGCCAGCAATACTTTTTCAGAAACACCAAAACTGGGAAATCTGCTCTGAACTTCTTTGCTGTTCTGTCAAAAAGTATAATTTCTATAGAGTACTAGATATGCACATCCCTGTTCTTTAATAGACCTATTACAATGCTTTCCGCCCTTTGTCAGGACAGCATACAAATGTCTGTGCCTATTCAGCATTTTAAAGCTTATGTCTAACAAGCATCTTTTCCCAGAATCACTCTAGGAACTGAAAAACAATACTGTCACCATTCAGAATTTCACCTTCCTCATTCAGAAATACTAGATTGTGCATTGACTTACAGAAGAAGTGAGACAACTAGGCTCATAAACACAAACACAGGTGAAGCTAAAAGTCACTAGTGCTTCTTATTAATTTCCAGCAGTCTCATATGAGTCCCCTATACTGGTCCAAGTCTCTCAAAATTCAAGGCCATGACTAAAGCTCCTCCAGTAACCTCTCATTAGTATATATTTCACAGCATTTCAAGGCTGCTAAGCACTAAAATAATTGATCAGGTGTGGCGGGTTGACCTTGGCTGGCCACCAAGTGCCCACCAAAGTGCTCTCACTCTCCCCCTCCTCAACAGGACATGGGGAGGAAATAAAATGGAAAAACTCATGGGTCAAGATAAAGACACGGAGATTGCTTACCCATTATGTCAGGGGCAAAACAGTCTCTTACATGGGGAAAATTAATTTATTGCAAATAAAAATAGCGTAAGATAGCAAAGAACAAAGACAAAACTAAAAACACATTCCCCCTCCACCCTTCCCAGGCTCAATTTCACTCATGATTCTTGTACCTCCTTCCCCCACAAGAAGTGCAGGCAGATGGGGAATAAAGGGTTGCAGTCAGTTCAAAACACTTCATCTTTGCCACTAATTCTTCCTCACACTTTTCCCCTGCTCCAGAGTGGGGGGGTCCCTCACACAGGATTCAGTCCTTCACAAAACTGCTCCAACATGGGTCCTTTGCCACAGAGTACAGTCCTTCAGGAACAGACAGCTCTAGCATGGGTCACCCATTGGCCATAGATCCTGCCAGAAAATCCTGCTCCTACATAGGCTATTTCTCCTCAGGCTGCAGTTCCTGCCATGAGCCTGTTCTGGTGCCTGGCCCTCCACAGGCTGCAGGGCTGCTCTGATGTGGTCCACCACAGGCTGCAGGGGAATATCTGCTCCAGAGCCTGGAGTAACTCATCCCCCTGCTTCTTCACTGACCTTGGTGTCTGCAGGGTTGTTCCTCTTGCATTTTTCTCATTCTTCCGTCACAGCTGCTGCACAGTGCTTTTTACCCTTTCTTAGATATTTTATCACAGAGACACCACCAGCACTGCTGATTGGCTCAGTTTTGGCCAGTGGCAGGTCTGTCTTGGAGCCAGCTGGAATTGGCTCTGTCTGACATGGGGGCAGCTTCTGGTGTCTTGTCACAGAAGCCACCTCTGCAGCCCCCCTGCCCACCCCCCCGAAGATCCTGGCAAGTATTCTTACAGACATATAACTGCACACTAATTTCACTAGATCTCCAAGCTATCTCTGACATCAGTCTACTTGGTTCGTTGCCCCATCACAACCCAGAACTTGAACAAGGTTTCAAGCACAGATTACCACAGAATCACAGAATGGTTTGGGTTGGAAGGGACCTTAAAGATCATCTAGTTCCAACCCCCCTGCCATGGACAGGGATGTCAGTCACTAGATCAGATTACTCAGGACCCCATCCAACCTGGCCTTGAACATTTCCAGGGATGGGGCATCCACAGCCTCTCTGGGCAACCTATTCCAGTGCCTCACCACCCTCTGAGTAAAGAATTTCTTCCTAACGTCTAATCTAAACCTTCCCTCTGTCAGTTTAAAACTGTTCCCCCTCGTCCTATCACTATCTATCCATGTAAAAAGTTGCACTCTCTCTTTTTTAGAAGCCCCCTTCAAGTACTGGAAAGCCTCAATGAGATCTCCCCTGAGCCTTCTCTTCTCCGTGCTGAACAATCCCAGCACTTTCAGCCTGTCTTCATAGGAGATGTGCTCCAGCCTTCAGATCATCTTTGTGGCCTCTGGACCTGCTATAACAGGTCCACATCTTTCTTCTGCTGAGGACCCTAGACCTGGACACAGTACTCCAGGTGGGGTCTCATGAGGGCAGAGTAGAGAGAGAGAATCCCATCCTTCAACCTGCTGGCCACACCTCTCTTGATGCAGCCCAGGATGCTGTTGGCCTTCTGGGCTATGAGTGCACACTGTTGGCTCATGTCCAGGTCTCCCTGGATGGCATCCCATCCTTCTGTTGTGTCAACTGCACCGCTCAGCTTCGTGTCATCTGCAAACTTGCTGAGGGTACACTTGATCTCACTGTCTGTGTCATTGATGAAGATCTTGAGGAGCCCTGGTCCCAAGACAGAGTCCTAAGGGACACCACTTGTCACCAGCCTCCACCTAGACATAGAGCCATTGACCACAACTCTCTGGCTGCGTCCATCCAGCCAATTCCTTATTCACCAAGTAGTTTGCCCTTCAAATTCCTGTATCGACAATTGGGAAATAAGGATGTCGTGTAGGACCATGCCAAAGGCCTTACAGAATTCTGGGTAGATGACATTGTTTGGTCTTCCCTTGTTGACCATTGCAGTCTCTCCATCATAGAGGGTCACCAGATTGGTCAGGTACGATTTGTCCTTAGTGAAGCCATGCTGGTGGTCTTAGATCCCCTCCTTGCCTTGCATGTGCCTTAACATTGCTTCCATGAGGACCTGCTCCATGATCTTCCCAAGCACACACAGAGGTGAGACTCACAAGTCTGCAGCTCCCCGGATCTTCCTTTCTCACCTCTTTAAAAATAGGAGTGATGGTTCCCTTTTTCTAGTCACCGGGGACTTTGCCTGACTGCCATGACTTTTCAAAAATGATGGAGAGTGGCTTGGCAAGAACATCACCCAGTTCCTTCATGATCCTGCGATGCATCTCATCAGGCCCCGTGAACTTGTGGCTATTCAGCTTCATCAAGTGGTCTCAAACCTGCTCTTTGCTTACAGTGGGAGGGCCTTTGCTACTCCAACCCCCACCTAGAGGTTCAGGGCCTTGAGAGACAGGAGAAATCTGACTGCAAGTGAGGACTGAAGTGAAGAACTATCAATTGCAACCTGTTCTCCCTTCTCATTTACTGGGGGTGGGGGGATGGTGCGTGCACTCTCCTTGGCATTTGTTTATGACCTATGTACTTTCTGAATCCCTTCTTGTTATTCTTCATCTCTGTCCTGGTTTGAAGGACAGGTGGCTGCCAGGGAAGGCGAGAACCTCCCTTGGAATGCAAAATGTGACCCCCTTCTCTCTGAATTATTATTTGAAATTATGGGGCTTTCAGGCCAAGATATGGGAAAAGAAATAACAGTTCTTTACCAGATATGATAGTTTGGCATTAATGAAAAAAAGTAGAAAACACAGAAGTGAAGGCTTTGAAAGAGAGGCTGCTGGGAGTTTGTTCTCTGCTTGAGACCTGGCCAATACCTGGCCAGTTCTGAGAATTGACAGTATTGTTTACCAGTGAAAAGTCAGATCAACCCTCTGAATACCACCTTTTAAACCTAAGCCTGGGAGTTTCTGGTTCTCTTTGTTTCCAGCTTTGAAAAGTAACAGAACTCCGGCTGGCCCCTGTTTCCCCTCCGCCCCCCAGGCCCGTGCGGCTCGATGGGGGCTGCGCGCGGCTTCCCACGACTCCTGGGCGGGGGATGGAGCCTGTGGTGACATCCCCCCGGCCCCCGGCAGCGTCCGGGCTCTGCTGCAGCCCTCCTGGGAAGCCTTCTGGTCCCTGAAAACTGTCCACTGCCTTTCAAGTTCTGATGAACTGAAATCCGACACTATGAATAGCTGCGGCGGTTTTGAGCCAGATTTTAACCCTTTCACTACCAAGAATTGGCCTGCAGATTTAATCCTTTTTCCAGCGAGAGGGAAGCGAGTGTGATCAACATGTAAAGAGACAACATAAAAACCATCAAAGTCAGTGAAGAAAGAATCAAGCCTCAGATGGGAAGGAGAATGAAGAGATGCTTTAATGAGCTGAATTCTTTTGGTACGGCCATGGAGATGGACAATACTGTTCTGAATAACTCCTTTAATTCATGAAAGAATATTTTGGGAGGAATGAAATATTTCAAAGTGTAAATTTGAGCAAAGGTATCCGCTGATAAAGCTAAGCAGATGGTGGAGCAGTTGTGATCCCATGAGATGCTGGAACAGAGAGAGAGGTGAGAGTTGTTGAAGACCCTTGGCCCCAGGGAGAAAAAGAGAAAACCTCTGTTCCCAGAGATGATCACAGAGACAAATGAAGAGAACCTTTGCCTTTGAATAACTCATCCTTAAAATAATACCCCTTGAGTTCATGGCCCATGAACACACCTCAGAGTGGTGTGAAAATGGGAGGAGGGCCTGATGGCAGTTTTCCGAGCGGCTGCCATCATGGGAATGAAAAACCATGAGAAAACTGTTTTCTTGTGGAGAACTCTCCATGGAATGACAAGCAAGAACTCCTTTCTCTACAAAGACTGATGAAAAGACTATTTAGTATAGTTGGGACTGTTTTAACCACCAGGTTTTGTCTCCATGTTGTCAGTTGAACAAAGGAAAGGTTGGGTGGTGGGGAGGAAGGGTTTCTGGAGGTTTTATTCTGGTTTCTTATTCTTGTAGTTCTGTTACTAAACTTTCTTTATTTCTTTTAAGTTGTACGCCTGGTTTGCCCTTCTCCTAATCCATGTCTCACTGCCAGAAATGAGTAAGTTTTCTGGTGATTTTTAGCTAGTGCTTTAAAACCGCTACACCAGAATATATATATATATATATGACAAGGCAAACAAACAACAACAGCCGCAGGAACAACACACAAAACCAGAGACCCAGCAACATCCTTCTTGGCTGTCAAGCACTTTCCCTTTCAATATAGTTATGTTCACAGCCGGCAGGGGCACTGTCGGCTCCTGGCCAGGCAGGGCAGGTGTGGTGATTCTCCTGCGGCTGCAGGGGGTGCTGTGGCATGTCGTTCTAATTAGGAACAGCAGGGAAAGAACGACACAGACTCTCAAGGGAGTCACAACAGGAGAAATCTTCTAGTTTATTGTTTTAGGCTTGTTATATAGATTAGTTCGTGGAAAGTACAGAAAGGAAACTCTTATTGGTTAGTAAATCACCACATCACCATCATTGGTCAGTGGGACTCACCACCCCCTGACTTTCTCTTGCAAGGAAAACAAGAGGACAGACAAACAGCACCTGGCAGTTGTTTTCTGTCTCTGAGGATTGTTTTGAAATCCTCCTATGAATTTCCCAGGCTAGCTCTCAGGCAGGACTGAGAGGCCATGGGGCCTGCAGCCTGCTCCAAAGCTAGCATCCACAGTGGCATGAGCTCAGCCACCTTTCTGCATGTGGATAATGGCGGGCAACCCAGTTGAAGACATAGAAAAGGGGCTTTCTTTACAAATCCACAGGGGCAGCCATTCCTGGTGCCCCCCTGATTGGCAGAATGGACTACTGTAGGACCTCTGGAGCAGCAGATGGAATGGCCAACGTAAGCTGACCCTGGGGTGGCAAACAAAATGTAGTAGAGATTCCGCAGCCATAGCAGGAACTGTGGGCGGGTTGGGCAGACATGGGGTATAGGCTTAAAGTATAGTGAAAATCCGGAAGCAGCAGCAGAAGACAGTGGGGCTGGGCAGCGGCAGCCAGGCTCCTACAAGTAGCTGGGAGATGCTCCCTCAGAGTTTGGAGGGTCTCTGGGTCCCAGGTTTTCCCCTGGGACACCCGAGTAGATGGTAAGGGTCCTTTTTTCGTGAGATCGGGTGTTCAATAAGGTCCCAGTTCAACAGTCACTCTTACAAGGAAAGCCTCACTCACGGTAGAAGCAATAAAAGACAACTCCATGGTGGCAGCGAATTCTTCTCACAGCAACTGCAAACTGGCCGTCTCCATCTCCAATCCAAGAGCAAGAGAGAGAGAAGCTGAGTCCATCCCCTCACCCCTGAGCCAAAATCTCGTGATATCTCTGCTCTTCCCAAGAGAAAGCCCCTCAGCTATGAGAGTGCAGCCAGCTGCACCCCTCCCTCTCCTCCTTGGCTGCATCTTTTGTCTCTTTTAAGTACTGAGATGGCTTGGACTCCTTCATAGGGTGCCAGGATTCCCTTCTCTGTTTGGGTGTAGTTGGCTTTGGACACTAACTCAGGGTCCAGAATATGAGTGGTGAACCCCAAGTCTCACTAGGCACTCTCTGACAAAGGCTTCAGGAAAGACCATTGCTTCCGGCTGCAGAGTAGACCACATTCTTCACCTCTGGTCCTGTCCTGACAGGGCCAAGGGCTATCACATGAGTAATCTCCTGTTTGATCTGAGCAAAGGCTTGTTGCTGTTCAGGGCCCCAGTGGAAATTGTTCTTGCGGGTGACTAGGCAGAGAAGGCTCACAATCTGGCTGTAATCACTCGGGAATGTTCATCCTCCAGAAACCTATGGCACCTAGGAAAGCTTGTGTTTCTTTCTTGTTGGTCGGTGGAGACATCGCTGTGATCTTACTGATGACCTCGGTGGGAATCTGACACCATCCGTCTTGCCACTTCACTCCTAGGAACCAGACCTCTTGGGCAGGTCCCTTGACTTTGCTCTTTTTGATGGGAAAGCTGACTTCCAGGAGAATCTGGATGATATTCTCTCCTTTCTCGAATACTTCTGCTGCCATGTTTCCCCCACACAATGATGTCCTCAATGTATTGCAGATGTTCTGGAGCCTTGCCCTTTTCCAGTGCAGCCTTGGATCAGTCCACGACAGATGGTGGGGCTGTGCTTCCACCCCTGGGGCAGTTGGTTCCAGGTGTACTGCATGCCCCTCCAGGTGAAAGCAAACTGTGGTCTGCACTCTGCTGCTAGAGGAGTCGAGAAAAATGCATTGGCAATGTCAGTAGTGGCGTACCACTTTGCTGCCTTGGACTCCAGGTCGTAGTGGAGCTCCAGCATGTCTGGCGCAGCAGCGCTCAATGGCGGAGACACTTCATTCAAGGCACAATAGTCCACAGTCAATCTCCATTTCCCTTCAGATTTGTGTACAGGCCAAATGGGGCTGTTGAAGGGTGAGTGGGTTTTGCTGACCACCCCTTGACTCTCCAGTTCACAGACCATCTTGTGGATGGGAATCACAGCATCTCAATTTGTCTGGTACTGCCAGCGGTGTACTGTCAAAGTGGCAATTGGTACACATTGCTCTTAACCCTTCAGAAGTCCTACTGCAGAAAGATTTTCTGACACTCCAGGCAAGGTGTTCAGTTGTCTAATGCCCTCTGTCTCTATGGCCGCTATCCCAAACGCCCACCTGAGTCCCTTTGGGTCTTTGAAATACCTGCTTCAGAGGAAGTCTATGCCCAGAATACATGGGAACTGTGGACCAGTCACAATAGGGTGTTTCTTCCACTATTTTCCAGTCAGGCTCACCTCAGCTTCCAGCAGGGTCAACTGCTGCAATTCCCCTGTCACCCCAGGAATAGAAACAGGTTCTAGCGCCACGTCCCGATGGGATTAACATGCACTGCATGCCAGTGTCGTCCAAGACCTTGTATTTTTGTGGTTCTGATGTGCCAGACCATCGGATCCACACTGTCCAAAAGACAAAATTGTCCTGTGCTTCTACCTTGCTAGAGGCAGGGCCCCTCTAGCCCTGGTTATCATTCCCTCCCTGGGCATACATTCTAGATGTTCCTTCAAGGAAATTGGATATGTTATCCTCCCTTCCCTTATATTTGGCAGCTCAGCTATGGGAAAATGGAGCTACATCCCTTCTAGTGGAACTCCCTCTCTCAGTATTGTCCTCCTTCAGTTCACACACCCGTGCTGCCAGGGCAGAAGTGGATTTTACATCCCACTTTTTCATATTTTTCCCATGGTCACACAGAAAGTATCACAGGTCAGGTCGTGGGGTGTACCCTCTCTCCCTAGCTGGGGTACGTCTGCTTCTGATAACGGCCTCTGGTCTATATAGATGAGATTTGGAGAAGGTAGTCTTTAATCTCCTTCCTGAGTTTCTGGTGATTCTCCTCCATCCTGTCTTCCATTTCCTGTATGCACTCTGACAGACGTTTCCACTGCTGAGATTATTGCATGTGTTCAGCCATGCACGGCATCTGCATCTGCAGCTTATTCACCATAACAACAAGCATGGTCTCATCCCCCTCATTCCACTTCATCATTGCTAAAGCAGAAACGTATTCTTGTGGCCCAAGTCGTATGAGTTTTAGCCACATCACTAGTGTACATTTTACCATATCTTGACTCTTAATTGTTTGGTCAGCTGAGAAAACCATCTCTACCACTGCCAGTTCTCTCAAGCATTGAATCCCTTGTTTCATGGTCTTCCAAAAGCTTTGCTGTAGCTGGAGATCTTCTTAGCACAGGTGTCTTTCCTTCAAGCTTCTTAAGAGCCATGTTCAGAGACTGAGAGCTTCAGTCCCCCTTGTCATCTCTTGGCCAATATCCACATTATGTGACAGAGGTCCCAAATGCCTCGTTTCAGTGCCGTCCAGAATTATACTGTCACCTGTGGCATCTCAGGTTCGGACCAACTAATTTAATATAGATTCATCAGATCATCGGGTGTAATCTTTTCTTAGGCTGCGAAGGCTTTCTATGGACTCTGTCCATAGAAATGACTCAATAATGATTTCTGGTTTAGATTCCTCTGCTGGCTGTGAGGATCCTGGCTCCCCATTATCCATTGGGCGAATGGATTTGGTTTTTTATTTCCTCCTCTGGACAGGGGCGACAGGGGCAATTGCTATTGGCTTAGGCTCCCCACCTGGTTTAACTGCAGCCTGAGTGACTGGGATGTCTGCTGATTCATCTTCCTGCCCCTCTGGCTGTATCTGCTGCCCTACAGTATCTAGCAGTGTGTGGTAAGCATTAGTCAGGGCCCAGCACAATGCAATGAGCTTCTTGTTGCTGGAGATTTTGGTCTCCTCAGGACTGAGATCTCTTGAGATACTCCCTCACAGAGAGTTTCTTTTATCTCAGTTCTGTTTCAGGAAGGATACTCTAAAGGCTCGTTAGGCTCTTGTTTCTTGTGTTTATTAATATATTACCAAAAGACTTGGCAGGTCTTCCCCAGACTTTCTGCTCAAGTTCAACTCACCATCACCTGGCTCAAATTGGCTCGAAAGGCACAGAATGGCCTCGAAATACGCAGCTCTTTATATTTATATTTCTTTATATATATATATATATATATAAATCTTTATATTTATTTTCACCCAATTAACAATAGACATGTAAATTATTTTTCTTAGTGACTCAATGATTATCACCTGTGTGTTGCACTGCGGCATTCTTTATCCAATCACTTACTATTGCCTAAAAACTTCTAGAAGAAGAAGATGAAGAAGAAGGACAAGAGACATCTTAAATCTTTCATTTTGTCTTCTGTTCTCTAAACTAGTTTAAACTCTAACTTTTTCACTCAGTGACTTAAGAAAACTCTCTAATTTACACACACTTTTAGTTTTTCTATTTAACTTTAACGGTTGTTTTCATGGTGTTATATGAAATTCAGTTTTTTCTTGGATGTCAGAGCCAGGTATCAGAGATAAGGGCACGTACTCTGTGCCTCAGACTTCAACACTTCTCATTAGAGTTGTCATTGCAATTTTCTTTCAGATATTTCCCCACATCAGCCGGATTCTGCATTTGTTCAGGGGAGAAGTTCCAAGCTATTGGGTCAGAGAATTCTTTCAGGGTTTGGCCTATTTCCTTCCACACCCCACACCACTCAGGATTTTCCATGACTGAGGCAGATGTCTGGACAGCCTCTCTGGAAATCTCAGCCCTAATTCTAGACAAGCTGCAGAACATATAGCGGAAACCTACCAGGTAAAACACCAGAACGGTGATATCTTTACCATCCAGGGGAAACTGAACATTCTCAAAAGGTAACGTGCCAGATCTGAAGGGGAAGAAGGACATGAAGGTCTGGGAAACATCATCCCCTACTTTTCCCCTAACAGACTGGGTGTAATTACTAATAAATCCCCAAAGAAGGTTACTGAGACCAGGATGGAAAAACAACAGAGCATACACATGCTCAATAGGTCCCAATACCTCTGCTAAATGTGCATAAATTATTAGCACTGAGTACATCAATATGGCAATTGTGATTAGTATCCCTGATTTGTAAAAGACCAGGGACCAAATAGCCCCTATATATAGATAGGTAAAGATGCCTAGGTTCCAGAGAGCCATTATTAAAGTAAGCAGCATGAGGACCACTGGTTGCTTTACCCCAATACAAAGTGTTTCAACCCAGAATGTAATTGTCTTTTCCACTTACTCTTGCCCTTCAAGTTGGGCACCAAATTTTCTCTCTGTTTAGAGACAAGTTTAGGAGAAAACGCCCTAGAACAAGTGTTTCCTCTAAAGAAAAGGATTTCTGCAATCCCTTTCTGCCAATGAGAAAATGAATACTAGTGGAAGAAAGTGAAAAAAACCACAACTGTTTATTGACAAAGTGCCTGCACAACACAGGGAAAAAAATTAATAAATGCTAGATATTGAATTGTCAGAACCTTACCCCCCCACACACACCCAGTCACAGCAGAACAAAAAAACCAAAATGTCAGGAGAAGAAACAAAACAGCTGGCTGGCCATGTGGGAAGGAGGAACAAAATGGCACTCGGTTTCTGTCCCAGGGAAGAAAAAAACAAAGGTTCATGCAACAGCTCAAAACAAACAGAGGGGAACTTGGTGTATCTCTGATGTTGGTCTCCTTTCCATAGCAGATGAAGCTGATGGATTTAGGGTCCTTTTTTTCATTGGATTGGCTTTTCCCAAGGTCTGGCTTAGATGGGGTGTCCCTGCAGCTCCCCCACCAGTCCCAGCCGATTGGCTCCCGTCGACTGTCTGATCTCAGACCAGAACCAAGCCGAACAGTTCAAGGAAAGAAACAAACCCAAAAGCCGCTAAAGGATTGCTCTTGCAGCCTTCAAGGCCAGGGAAAATTAAAAAAAACAAACTTCTTGCCTGAGGTAACAAAAAGCCAAGCTAGCCAAGCAACAAAGTAACACTGGTCCACACTGCACCCAGCAGTCCCAGGAGTGAGGCTTTCGAGAAAGCCCACGCCAGATTCACAAGGCTCCCTTGCCTCCCCTGGACCCACCTTAAAGCTACAGCAACCATTTCTGGGCATAGAGCAGACAATTAGGGAATATCATCATAAAATCACGCCAAGACACTCATCCTTCCCTGAAACTGGAAAAATCGAGAACACTACTCGTGCTCCTGATCCTTCAACCAGTTGTCCCACGGCCTTGAAGTTTCTTTTGAATGTCCTTAGACTTCTTATTACAACCTAATGTCTGCCTACATGAAAAAGCAATAATAGATAATCTGAGGGCTGTACCAGGGTAGGAAGTTTCCTTACCATGTCTTTAAGCTGGGCCCTGGGAAGGCAGCATACTTTCCTTAAGAAACTGGTGTTTCTGTTCCCCTCAGAAGAAAGTCTCTTCTGACAAGAACTCATCTTATTTTTTCTTTATGGAAGTGATTTTGACGCAGTTTATAGGGTGACTTAACCTTGATGACATCTCTAACCCAGATAAACCAGTGTCCTCATCATTGTTCAGTTCCACCTTTCAGTCCTCCTATTGTTTGGTGAGGTAGTCATGGAAGATACATGCCTGCTGTGCCAGGCAGAAATTTGTTGCAATTCCCCATATCCCTTAAAACACTGCATTCTGCCAAGTGGAGAGAGGATAGGTGTGCTGGTTTGAAAGCAAACCAGTGGGAGATCCCACGTCAGAACTGCAATTTAATAGGAAAATTAAAATCAATTGCAGTAGTACAAAAACACTGACAGAGTCAGAATACAACCTGACAGACACCATGTTATTCAGGGTGTTGGCAGCAGTCCAACTAAATGGTGTCTGCAGTCCTTCTGGAGTGACAGATGTGGTTCTGTTGAAGCAGTGATCCTCTAGAAGGGTATAGTTTTCCTCTGAAGGTTCAGTGGTGGTGGCCTGGTCTCTCTCTGGGAATCCAGTGGAAAAAAGCTGACTGTGGTGTTCCAATTCTCAGATTATATCCAGGTAGGAATGCTTGGCTCCTCCCCCTGGCTGGAGCATCTCACAATGGGATGATGTAATTTTATCAGTCATGCAGTGAGTCAATGGCCCATTAACAGAAGATGTCCCCCTGGAGTTATGAGGGATGGGTCATGGAAGAGATAAAGAACACTGCCCCACCTGGTTTTAACAGATGGTAATAGAATACATACTTTTGGTTACATCTTGCATTGCAACCTAAGACAATAGGGAATCCTCTGTATCATATGTCCTGTCTTTCTGATAGGCCTGTCCCAGGGAAGGTAGGGTGCAATTCCTGTAGTCTATCTCTCAGACTCCTGCTCTTCAACCTACTCACCTGTTGGAGCTCTGCTACTAAACTCAGGAGTTCCTGTATCTTGGTGTATCTCCCATAGGTGTTTTTGCTACTGTTGTCTGGCATAAGAGTAGGGCACATCCTGCAGATTGACACTTGGGGTTACAGAGTGTTCCCATCAGAGCTGTGTCAGTCAAGGCAGGTGCAGTGTTTAGAGAAGCTGTGGCCTTCGGACAGGTAGATACCATTGCTCCCTAGTCAGGCTAGTGGTGTTACTGTGCCATTCCATGCAAACTGCTATGCCATGTCCTGTTTGCCTGTCCTAATCACTAGGGCTCCCTAGAAGCTTTGTATAAGTGTGTGGGCTTGTCTGCTGTTTCCCCTAGTCCTGCTTGGGTCTTGTCAGCTGCTGTTGGACAAGGTGTGAGCTCCTAGCACCTCTTTCCTCTCTCCTGAGGTTTCCTCTCCCTGTTTCAGGAGCCCTGCCTGTGCACATGGGCAAGAGCACTCAGCTGCAGATTGTGC